>NC_056744.1:1593284083-1593309083 GCF_019279795.1 Protopterus annectens
AAATTTGAAAAAAGGAAAAACCTGAAAATAATTTGCATATATATTATAAGTTAAGAAAGGGAATGACACTATCAGTTTGAATGAAAGTACTTTAAACTCATTTACAAATATCTTAGAATAATGGTATGATACTTGCTCTAATAATATAAGTAGGACGAATATAAGTAATTATGTAAACCAATTTGTTTTTCCACAAATTGAGCAGCAGAGAAAAAATTACCTTTGAAAATGTGCTTGAAGAATAAGACCCTTCAGCAGCCTCAACATCTCTGTGTAAGGCGCTATTATTACTTTAGTGAAGCTCAGTGTAAATTGTGAAAGTAGTTGAAGAGGCAGCCCTCCCCCCAAAAGAATTAGATGTGCTCACTAATTGGGGACGTATCTCTGTCTATGCAAAAAGCAATTCTCTCTGCAGATTCATTTATTGGGGACACACTAAGGAATACATACATTTGTAATTTAAAGTACTGACAGAAGGGTGCAAGGGATGCAGAAAGGATTTTAACCACTATTTTAAAAGCTCATCCTACATACCTCTCAGCATCTTAGAGCAAGAAATCTAGACAAAGACATAAATAATGGAGGGCAATGACCCAAAATAGGGACGCTTTTTAAATACTGCTCTTATAAAGTTAGAAAGTTGATAGAAGAACAGGTTTTGCATTAGCATGTATTTTCTGAAGGGTATGAAGTCTGAAAATCAGTTGTCTGTCATTATTTTCTGACTTCAGCCCTCAGTGATTTGCCAATGATTTGCCAGAAAACCACAGTTTTATGAAAGACAGATCAAAAATATGACACACAAATCTGAACTTTCTGTGAAAATCTATGCAGTTGAGAAGTATGACCCTATTCATACTTCCCTGCTCATACCTCTGGCTTTCTGCATTCCTTCTGTTCCCTGGAGGCTTATTACAGGTGGCTGGTTAATTGTTTTTTGAAAACAACATAATCTAGAGAGAAGACAGCACCCTGTGTCACATGGCCTTACTGTGATCTGCAAAACTTCACAAATCTACCCTTTCCCTATTCCCACTCACCCCAACATCATTGCTATTATACATACAGGCCACATCCGCACATCTGGACTACATCACTACCTTTCATAAAACTACACTACATCACTTCTTGTCAACAAGTTGTTTTTTAAGTGCCAACACTTCTCTTCCTACAGATCAACACACATGCATATTTAAAATATGCCAAACTCAGTTTTGAACATTTGCTAATATCAAATTCACAACCCTGGTGCATACTTTCTATACTATGCCCACTTCCTGGCCTACAGCTAAGTGCACAGGGAATCATTGCACTGTCTAAAAATGCAATAATCCTAGTCTCCTCCATTCTAAAAATACTTCTACCATACTGTAACAATCAGCTGTCCAACTAAAGAAACACAAACAGGTACTGTACTCATTCCCACAACCACCAACTAACTGCAGTATTTCAGTACAGCTTATCTTTACATTCCCTTTACTTGCACTGTTTCTTATGCATTAATCTAGAGATCTTTCTCATAATTATTTTTTTATTGACTGATTATGATTTACAGTCTACATTTCACACATGCACCTCTACTGTTTCTAACTTTAGTGCTACTGCATAACTTCCGTCTTTCACAATGCCTTATACCGCTAACTCAAAATTCAGTACATCATACAAATCATAATACAGACCCATCTATATCTGCATCACTACACAGTTGACTAATTTCTTTTATGCTGCAATCCACATCTCAACTCTCATTACAGTGATTTTACTATTAAGTTACCTAAGTATATAGCTTCATTTACTCAGAATTTACCTTCAATATAACCATCTTCATTCACTCCATCCTTCTACTTCAGTCAGGTGATATCCAGCCCAACCTAGGACCATTATCACCTTCTACCATAGCAAGAATAAACATCTATAGACAACATAGTTCACAAACATTATCATCCACCTACACAGCCATAAGAAATAATATTAGTACACCAGAAACAACCACTGATATGGACCATAACAAAAACGTTGCTTGAGATTTTTATTCCTTTTAAAACTAAATGACAGTGTTTCACCTACAATATCTCTCAATGTAGGATCAACCAGCAGAATCTTCTAATTGTTCTTGATTTTATTGCAGACATAGTTGATGTTGCTCGCTTAAATCAAAACAACTCTATTGTAATCTTTTTAGATAAATATGATTGGTCCATTTTGAGAGGTGTATTTGATGGAGGAATATGATTCATTAGTTGTAACTTTAAATAGTGCTGTTACAAATTTGATGGCAGATCTGAGGAAGGGTTGAGTGCAACCCAAAAACGCTTATTTTATTCTTCTATTCCTTATAAAGTTTTTAATGTTTTTATTTGCCCATTAAAGTATATGTTTGAATTGAACAATGTGGTGACCATACTTATCTGTCTTGCTGTCTTGGTATATGTTTTACAGCGTGGATCTTTGACCACCACTCCTTACTTCATTTTTTTATACATAGATAAATAGATCGATCATAGGGCCCCACTGAAGCCATGTTTTTACTTCACATCTAAATATATTGATTCTTTCCTTCCTTTTATTCACAAGTATTATGTCCTTCAACTCCACCTCACCTTCTTTATGGATAATTTCTGTCACACCCGGTGCTATCTATCTGAACCCATCCAAAGGTTACTCAAAAATATCACCTAGCTTATTTAACATAAGTCCACTGCTCCTTCAAAAATTTAAAGTACTTCAGACTAACTCCATTACTATCTCAAACACATTTCTAATCTAACAGAACAAGAAGTGGAATGGCATTTACTCCAGACTATTTTAGATTCTCAAATACTTTCCAGTGTGGCTCCAATCCAGGAACTATCCTCTCTTCAAAATCTTTAACCCATTCTAAAACCCTTAACTTGGTTACACTAAATGTCCAGAGTATTTGTAATAAAATCACCAAATCACATACTTGGATATCCCACAAGTCCCCTGATGTCATAGCTGCTACCAAGATATGGGTTAAAACAGACATAAAAGACTCTGAATTTCTCCCCCCAGCTGTAATATAATTAGGGCAGATAGGGTCTACAAAAAATCTGGTGGTATAAACATTGCTTTACCCCATCACTTACAATATTATCCTTTACTCAACCCCAATCCCACAGTTCTCTAGTGCAGAAATTCTTATCTCCTTCTTAAAGTTAAATAAAATCAAAAGTCTATGTATTGTTATATATACCTCCTGGTCATAATATTCCAGTTCTAGAAGACATATTTTCCTGGATTTCTAATACCATCAGTAATGAAATCATCATCCTAGTAGATGTAAAATATTAATTGGCAGAACCTTATCTCCAGCTTCTCATCCTCTAGCAGAAATTTGTTTAGATTCACCCAACTCATTACTACTCCAACTACATTTAACAACAGCAATAAAAAGGGCTCTATCATAAGTTCATAGGAGATTACTAGGCTAGTGGCTCAAGAACCTTTACAAGTCTAGCCAATATAATCTAATTTTACCCAGTAAATATCCCCTGGTGGCAAGAGGATGGCATGGGTTTGTGCCTATGCCTTGAGTATTTTAAAGATTTTACAGATTGCCCCTGTTCACTCATTCACTCCAATTGAGCTCAGGAAGTTTGTACTGTAACCTCCAACGAGCGAAGCCTAAGCCTTTTGACAGAATCAAATTATGTCCTCACATTTAAACAAATGTTCATATCTCTGGAACCCTAGGGATTATGAAAGATGTATAAATGGCAATTTCTTCAGCACAAACCAATAGTAGTAGCATTCTTTAGGTTCTAGGTCTTAAACCAAATTTTATAGTCACAGTAAACACAGTTACTATTACATTTGTAATATTTTGTAAACAACTTATAATAGCTCAGCAACCACTCATGTTATACAGAATCAACAGCATTTTATTCATCTATATGAGAGCTTTTATATGAGGTTAAGGAGTTCTGTCTATGTTACTTGGTTGTTGAGATATTTAGAAAAATGTGAAAATTATATCTATATAAATTAATATCATAAAAACAACAGTTAATATCTATTTACCTGCACAAGACAGAGGCCAAATATTAATGCAGTTGAGTTTGCAATTGTGTAAGTTTTAAGATGAAATCTTTTAAAACCTTATACATAACATGGTTTTGGAATTATTGATGCAAATATGAACAAGCAATATTTGATGCCTAGAGCCATCAGTAGGAGTTAACTGCAGATGCACCTGGAGGCGTCAATCAGATGTAATGAGATAAGAGACAAGCACACTACCCCTGGTGTGAATCTGTGATTCCCTATGCATCAATCCAAACTGCTCTTGATGAGAATAGGAAGCCTGTTCCAAAGAAGGGGCAATCTCTGAAACACATATCTGTCTCTCCAGCATATTTTGTTTGAGGCACTGATTAAGTTTATATCCCTAGATCGAGTGACCCTCATGCTGTTTGTCTTGCAGATGTGTAGCAGTTTCATCAGGGCTGGATCTGTGAGTGCCTTGCAGGTCAGGAATGGGTCACCTCTTAATAGTCAGTAGGAAACAGAGTAAATGGAAAGGGCTTTTAGTCTATCCACAAAGGGCATGTTGTAAACATTCTGTATTTTCTTTGTGAGGAGCCTCTGTGGTTGCTTCAGCTGTTGTAAGTGCCTAGCCAAGCACATTCCAAATGGTGCATTGTACTCGATTCTTGTTCTAAATGTGGGCTGAGTATAATTTCCCTGGATCTGGATGCCACATAGGAGGGGTTCCTCACATATAGACACATGATAGTCAAAGTTCAGGCTACAATCAATCTGTATCTAGATCCCTCACCTCTGAGTCTACTCTTAGGGGTGTGCTGTTAGTTTTGCAGTTAACAGGGTATTTGACTTCCCAAATGGTGTGATAATGTATTTCTTTGCATTTAATGTCAGGCTGTGGCTCTGACACTAATCACTTGTCTGAATCAGACCATCCTGAAGGATATTTACATCACTGGGGGATTCAGTCATTGCTCCTAGCTTGCAGTCATTTACAAACTTTGTTATCCAGATGCCTTCCACATTGTCTTTGGCATCTGAAAAGTATATTCCAAACAGAAGTGATGCCTGCACTTAGCCTGTGACACACCACTAGTAAGTGGCCTAGATTCATCCACTTTAACCATGTGTGGCCTGTATGTGATCCAATTTGGTATCCATCTGGTGACATAGGGATTTATGCCCAGTTTTTTGAAATTACTTATAAAACCTGAGTGGGAAATTGTGCCAAATGCCTTGGCCAGGTAGAAGTGAGGAGGTATGTACTGTTTTGCTCTCATCCATGGCCTTAGTAACTTTCTCAAAGACATCCAAAACATTCAGTAGGTATGGCCTGCCCTTGACAAAGCTGAACTGGGTTGGGTCCTATATTTGGTGGTTTCCTATGTCATTATTTATCAAGTCCTTGATTATTTTTTCCATGTCCTTACAAATAAGACTAGAAAAAAAAACTCACGGGCCTGTAATTTCCAGGTTAGTTGATTGTGCTCCTTTACGCAGAGGGATGAATGTAGCTGTCCTCCACTCTATCAGGACAAAGCTGGTCTAGAAGCTGTATTTAAATTGAAATCATATTGGGCCTGCTAGGTCCTGATGTAAGCTATTTAAAAGGCAACCTAGTATATTGTTGGGCCCCATTAAAGCCATGTTCTTAGCTTTACAAAGTGCAGTGGCTACCTGTTAATTGGAGATAATCGGCAGAGGAGTGGGTGGTGGAGGGTATTTCTTGGGGGAGAACTGAAGATGATGGGGAAGTGAAATGAGAGCTGAATTTAATGGCCAGCAGATTTGCTATATCTTCTGGGTGAATATATTCTGCACATTTGTTGGGTGTTGCTGTTAAGACTGCGAACATAACTGAAAAATGCCTTGTGGTTATCCTTAGCTTTGGAGGTTATTTTTACCTCAAAGTCTGCTTTCAGAGACTAGTTCCCTGATCTGCTTTTCTATACTAATGAGGGACTTACTGCTCTGTTGTGCACATTCCCTTTTACTTCCCAACAAGATTTTCTTCCTTTTGTTGTACAACCTATTTATACCAGGGGTCCACCAGGGTGGCTTGTTTTATAGATTGATCTGGGCTTATTTTCATCTGGTACTGCAGTTTCTATGCAGTTGTTCTTACGGTCATACAGGGCTTTTGTGTATGCCCTGTATAGGCTTCTGTGTTTTCTGGATTTGAGGGATCGTGGCATCTAGCTATGCCATCACTTAATAGGAAGTAGTTTGTCTTAGTTCAGTGGGGGTCATGATTAGTTAGATGTGGAGTACCTCAAGCATGTAATATTGTCTGACAAGACTTAATCATAGGAGATCACAAGGCTAATGGCCCTAGGGCCCTTACAAGCATAGCCAAGAGTTTATTCCCTAAAAAGCAACCTCAGTCAGCCCTGTCAATGAGAGACATAGGTGAAACCCCTGGGACAAATTTGTGGTTTCCCATCCACTCATCAAGGTTGCACATGAAGAGGGTCAGTTTCTGTTTTACTTGTATGGGAAGTCTATTCCAGAGACACGGCAGCCTCTGAGATATAAACCCGTCTCTCCAGCAGGTTTTGTTAATATTACATATTAGATTTAGGTCTTTCAAGCGGGTAATGTATGAGGAGTTAGACTTATGGATATGGAGCATCTCTAGTAGGGCAGGGTCTGAGATTGCCTTGTAAACAAGACACAGATCACCTCTGAACACTCTGTATGATACCAAGTAGAGTGATAGTCATTTGACCCTGTCCACATAGGACAGGTGTTGGAGGCCATGGATTCTCTTTATTTCCTGTGACCTTTCCAGCTGGTGCAGGTGTTTGGAGAAGTACATGCCAAATGGGGCATCGTACTCAATTATTGGCCTAATGAGGGAGGAATACAGAGAGGTAATAACCTCTTTTTTCTGGATGCAATCCCTTTACTTATGAGATGAACCAAGTAAAAGGCTTTTCTGACCACTGCCACTACATGATGGTCGAATGTCAGATTGTTGTCAACCTGTGTACCCAGATCTCTCACCACAGTTTGTGTGCTTAGGGAGTTGCCCTTGATGTGGTGATCAGTAGTAGCCATGATTTTTCTGAGTGGTATGATAATACATCTTTTTGTGTTTAAGTTAGGGCCATGACTTTGGCACCAGTCATTTGTTGATGTGAGAACCTCTTGTAGCATGTTAAAATCATCTGGTGAGTCAATGACAGCACCCAACTTACAAACTTGGTCAGCCACAGGACTTTTGTCTTTGCCTGGACCTCTGAGAAGTAAGATGCCAAACAGTATGGGTCCCAGAACAAATCCCTGGGGAACACCACAAGTGACAGGTCTGCTGTTGGAGATGGAGGCATCTATTTTGATCTTGTTGGTCCTATTGGTGAGCCAGCTGGCCACCCACATGATAAGATATGGATTTACTCCACGTTGTGTTAGCTTTTCGATGATGCCTGATTGGGGGATTGTGTCAAGGACTTG
The DNA here is from genome assembly GCF_019279795.1 of Protopterus annectens. Taxonomy (NCBI): domain Eukaryota; kingdom Metazoa; phylum Chordata; order Ceratodontiformes; family Protopteridae; genus Protopterus; species Protopterus annectens. The sequence continues at coordinate 1,593,291,545 of NC_056744.1, forward strand.
GCCCAAATCAAGGTAAGCTGTATGTACTGCCTTTCCTTCATCCAGGGCCTTGGTGACAGTTTCAAAAAAGTCAACCAGGTTCAACAGGCAAGACCTGCTTATGAGGTCTATAATAATAATAATACGCTCCATGGCTTTACAAACCAGACTTGTGAAGCTAATGGGGCAATAGTTTCCAGGGTCAATGGTGGCACCACCTTTGTATGAAGGGATGACAATGGCAGCTCTCCACTCTGCTGGAATGAAGCCTGTACTTAGGCTGAGGTTAAATAGGGTGCTCAATGGCGAAGCTAGTTCTTGTTGGAGATGGTGCAGAATACAGCCTGGGATACTATCAGGTCCCATGGAAGCTGTGTTTTTTGCCTTGGATAGGGTCTTTAACATGTGATCTGTAGAGATGTGAGGTGCGGGACAAGTATCGGGGATGTTGAATGGGCCTTTGGGGGGGCAAGGGGGTGAAGTTTGCACTGAACCTATCTGCTAGCAGGTTGGCTAAGTCAAATAGATCAGTGTAAGTGGTACCTTTAAGTACTAATTCGGACAAACCTGAGCTTTAACATGGAGGTTCCTGACATATCTGAAGAAGACTTAGTGGTTTCCCTTTGTTTCAGAGGCTAGTTTCGGTTCATTATTGACTTTGGAGTTTTTCACAAGTGATGTAATTTGCTTGTTGAGGCTAAGGAGGAAGTTTTTCCAACTGGGAATTTGTGCCTTTTTATCCTTGGACAACAGTTTCTTCTTTTTGCTGTAAAGCGTGTTGATAGAGAATGTCCACCAGATAGATTTGTGTTTCCTTGAGGATTAGGTTTTAGTTCTGTTGGGTATGGCTGAGTCCATGCAGTTATAGAGGTGCTTGTAAACTGCACTGGCATACTGTTCAGCATAGTTGACTTCATCCTCTTAGGGGGGCAGTGGTGTGAAGCTACTGATACCCTCCCTTAGGAGGTTGTAGTCTGCTTTTGAGAAGTTTTTTTAGCTTGTTACGGCTGGGTAGGATAGAAACTTCGAATGAGACAGACCAATGGTCTGATCTCACTAGGGAAGAACTTACTATGGGAGTGGTGCAGGGGTCACCCATGTTGGTGAGAACCATGTCCAGAATGTTATCTCCCTTTGTGGGGGATGGGACAAGCTGGTCTAGTGCATTAGAATTGATGAAGTCAAGGAATTGTTGTGTGAGTGTATTAGTGCAGGAATAGTTCACCTAGTCTATGGTGAGGTAGTTGAAGAAACCAAGGATCAGGGTGTTAGGGGGTAACTTAATGGAGTCAAGTAGGTCCAGGTAGGAGGAGTGGGTGTCTTGAGTCATGGAGGGGATCTATAGCTGGCTATAACTTGGATGGGTATCTTGCCAACTGTCAGTTACACCGGGAATAGTTCTAGTGCATCACGCTGGTAAACCAGTCTGGAGGTGTACTTGTCTTTAATAAAGATAGAGACTCCACCACCCTTAGTCTTCCCGACCTCATTTTGGGGTCAGAATTTATGGACTGAGGTATAGCCTGGTAAGGCAGGGGTGCTGTTCGCAGCCTTGAACCAAGTTTCCATGACTGCACAGATGTTGGCATTTTCCAGTGCAAGAAGAGCCTTCAGTGAGAGCATTTTCAGGTTAAGGCTCCTAGCATTAAGCAGCATGACCTTCATGAAGGGTAAGAGGTGTGCTTACCCATTATATAGAAAGATCCATCTCTGTCTTTTACTCTTTCATGTTCAGTGCATGATTGGAACATGTGATAGGAGTTAGGTGTTGCGGGAGTGTCTTCTCTGGCATTGAACCATGTTCCACTAACTGCACAGACATCAGCATTCTCCAGGGGGAAAAGAGCTTCAAGGGAGTGCCGTTTCTTGTTGAGATTCCTAGCACTTGAGTAGTAACACATTTAGCTTGTTCTGAATTGTTTTTTTTTTTATGTTGGAACACTGTCTGTTTGGCAGTGCCTAAATGTTTTGGCCTACATCCAAAAGCCTAGAGGTAACAGGTGAAGACTATCCATGTCAAAACAGCATGGCCTGTTGACCATGTCCTAACAGGCTGACAAATATTGGATCCCTTTAGAATGACACCAGTGGATAAATCAATTGTTGAAGTTGATCATTTTCTGTTGTTATTTTGGCAGCATCCTTGGATACGGTAGAATGCTGATCAGTGTTAGGCTCATAACTACCTGTGATACATATTCTGAGAGCTCAATCATATCTCTCTTCATATAATCCACATCGGTACATCTCACACCATTCATGCCCACATGTGTTATGACTAAGCCATACTTGTACTTACAGGTAAGTAAACTGAGTGCCTGCCTGATCTGACAGATCCTGGCCATTGACAGGCATCTAACTGTAACCTTCTACTTATCCAGCCTGATAAGGGAGAAATCACTGTGTGTCATAATGGAGTCAACTATGACCAGAATGTTGGGCTGTGCAGTGTTTTGACTTATGTGCTTGGTAGTTGAGATACAATAAGATTTGGCTTTATGTGTTGTGCTGGTAATGGTTTTGTTTCTGTGCATGTGGAGTTTCTGAGGACTGCACCTGAGAGGTCTTTGAGGTTTGAGTAAGTTACGTGTGAGCACCTCTGCATTTGCGGGTCTATGTGTGTGCAGGGAGTGGTATGCATGAGTTGCTGACAATCTGTTTGCTTCTTTTTGTGTCTGTATGTGAGATTCTAGCATCCAGCATCAATGTGTAACTGCATCCCAAACAATTTGCTTGTTTGAGAATTACATGGTTGTCATTGTACCCAAGGCGATTGCTACATTGCCTCAGGCTGCTCATGTCCACAAAGCTAGAGGCAGAGGTGATAGGAAAGTGCCCATCCATGGTTGCAGGTCCTACAGTACTTTTCCAGGGATATGTGTGGATGTTTGTGCAACTAGATGAGATATCTGCAGCTAACTTAGCCAGCGATGCTGCCCAGTGCCCAAACCAGATGGTCTCTGAGCAGCAATAGTCCTGGCTGCTATGATAAGGTAATGCAGACCTAAATAGCTCTAACTAATCACTTAAATGCTGCTCATCGTGAAACTAGTTGCCTTGTGATTACCACAGGATTGAGGTAGAGTTTCAAGGTGTTTTTTATAGTGAAATTTCAGCTTCAGGTGATCGTGTATATACAAAGTACTGCAAGGCTTATATACGCTGTGAAAAAGGCAGGGTTTACAGTATGTCCTAAGGCCAATCAGGTAAGCAGACAGTGAGCTATCTAACAGCAATTCACAGCTCATATAAGTGAAATCAGCCCTCTCCTGTCACATGAGTGCAAACTTTAACCCTCTTAATGTAAACTGACTGGTTTGGAGCCCAAATGTTAAGGAACCACAAATAGATGCATGGAACTAACACTTCACTAGATACAATGTATTTCACTGCAGAACAGCAGCCCTTTCAGCAGTCTGAAAAGCAATTTTAAAACTCTAAAGAAGTGCAGAAAAACAATAAACCTTCACAGTATAATGATACTAAACAATGCAAGTGCAAAATTGTACTTAGTTTCATTTGGCTTGCCATCGATGGCTTCATATGCTTACAAAAATCTGTCAAAGTCACTGGTGTCATTGTCAAACGATAAGCAGCTCTGGATAAATGAGCCAAGACTCATGCAAATGTGAGGCTTATATACTCTCAAAAAAAGAAATTTACACTAACTATACCCTAAGGACAATCAGGTAAGCACACACTGAACTTTCTACCGACAATTCCCAGCTAAGATAGGTGAAATCAGACCTGACCCTCTTAATGTAAAATAACTGGTTTGGAACCCAAGTGTTAAGGTACTACAAACAGCTTTCTGAAACTAACTAACAAATAATTAGATACAATTTATCTTTGACTGGATCGTGGTTACAGACCCTAGTAAAATCCTTAAGGCTGGTACTCTCCCCAATAACTAAGTGATCACCTCTCTGCTTATGTTCATAGAACAATCTCTCACCTACATATAGAACATCTGTGCAAAACAACCTAGAACCTCTCTAACTTTGACCAACAGGCATTTATCAATATGATAAAAAAATATGAACTGGACTAAGCTAAAAACAGTACCTCTAGATGAAGCAGTTAATTGTTTTAATACAGTGTTCCTAGACACCCTTAACAGTATTGCTGCTCTTCGTATAAAAAGAATCAAAATCGGCCATGCTCCATGGCTGTGAAAACAACAAAGCAAATAATAACTAATAGGGATAAAGCATGGAAGTAATGATTGAAAAAATAAGACCTCCTTAGACCTACAACCATTTAAGCAGCTCCATATCCAGGTGAAAAAGTAAGTAATCAAAGACAAGAAAAATTACAAACAAATCATAAACAAAATCCCAAGAAATGTTGATCTTCTATTAGAAAAACAGTCCTGTCCCACATCCAGATAATACCCCCACACAAATTGCCAGTTTTTTGAAAACCTACTTCACTGCAAGTTTATCCTATCATCCCCTCCTCCAAACTCAACTTGCCCCTGACATAATACACCCCTTTCTCAGAGTACCCCTAAGTTCTCTCCTCCCAAACCTCTCTATTTCAGCTCTCCTTAAGCATCTCCTATAACTCCTACTGCCTTCATACTTCAACCTGTTTCAACTAACACTATAAGACTACTTCATAAACTCAAACCTTGCTCCGTCTCTGCTGATAACCTACCAGTGAAATAACTAGCTGCTGAAGCCATTGTCTACCCTGTTTGTAGCCGTATTAACAGATACATGTTTGAATCTTATGTTCCAATACTCTGGAAAAAGTATTTTATTATACATCTGCACTAAGGGAGTAACTCTACTGATATTTCTACATATTGTCCCACTGATATCTTGTCTCCTGTCTCAAACCTTCTTGAAACGTGTGTCCAAATACAATTTTAACTACCTTCATAGTAATAAACTGCAAACATCACTACAACATGGCTTCAGACCAGCCCACAGTGCCACTAGTGCCTTACTATCCTTTATAGATGCTATTAATAAAGCAAACAACAACTCTGGCAAACTTGTTTCTTCTCTATTTCCTGACTTATCTAAGGTATTTGACACAATTTCTCATCATTTACTTTTACAACAGCTAACTAATATTGTTTTTTCTTCCTCCTCCCTATAATGGTTCTCTAGTTATTTAAATGGCAATATTCCCTCTCCCTGTATCTATATAATACCACTGGAGTCCTCCAAGGCTCTATACTTGGTCCACTCCTATTTAATGTTTTCATAAATAACTTTCACATTTCCTCCTGTAAGAGATCACTCCTAAGATGTGCAGATGACTCAGCTATCATCTACACTTCCAGTACTTTGACTCACTAGCAACAAATTACTCAAGAAACATTTAACTCTTTTTAGACTTGGCTCACAAACAACCACTACTTAACCCTCAAAACAATAAAAAAATAAATCCTCCTTTTCAGCCCATAACATCCCTTCTAAATAAAACTCACTTCACAATACTCTCCCAAAATAATGCAGTAAATGAAGTAGCTACCCGTACTAAACTTCTAGGAGTAATGACAGATGAAAATCTCAAATTCAATCTTCATAACCTTCATATCTAAAATATTATCAAAAAAAAAAAACACATCAGAAAATTAGAAAACTCTATAGGCACAAATAATTCCTAAACATGTCTACCAAATCTACTCTTACTATTACCTCTCTGTTACCCTCACACTTGTATGGTCACCCAGGGCTTAATAATATACAAACTACTTTAAAAACAAACCTTGAAATGTGTTACAACAAAATTGTCAAGTTTGCTACTAATGTGAAACACTAAACTCATTACTGTATAGCTCTTCACTCTCTCAGTTGGCTGGAATTCCCACGGCACCTCACCTAACTTAAACGTAGAACTGCTCTTCCACAAACCTACTACCTTCCCTGCCTTAAACTCAATATTTCATAACTAGTTACCTTAAATATCCCTTAGAGCAGAGAATAAACAACTTCTTTCTGAGCACAGACTCTCCAAGTCTGCTGGTCAAAGTCTGTACTCTTTTATTGTACCCAAAGTCTGAAACTCTAACCTTAGCAGTTAGAGTTGAGTTAAGAAAAATCTTCCATCCTTTAAAGTTACACTAAAAGATTTCCTATCACAAAACACGGATATACTAATGCTGTAATTCTGGCTAAATATAGACTTCTCTACCCACGTGACATTCTTACTTCTATTACCAACCTATACTATTAATACTTTGCTTATTTTACGCTCTTGTCCTTTATTGCCATCCTTTCCTTCTCTTTTGTTTTTCCTATATCGTTTACTTCCTTTCCTCGCTACTCTATATTTAGTGTTCATGAACCTTTTAGTGTACGTGATGATCTATCTCTTCAGTACAAATGCCTATTCTTGTACATTCCTTATACTGTACTACGTCTCTCATGAAGTATGTGTGCCCTGACATTAAATATGTATTTTAATTATTTTAATGTAAGTAGTAGGGCATTAGGCATGCATCTCGATCATTTTTACATTGTATTTTATTCATGCTACGTTATTTGTAACAATATTGAAAGAGTGCTCATTCTGTGTTGTGTAATAGTATAGTGATAGTATTGGAGCTTTTCTCGCCTGGCCTTTACTGAAAATGGGTGGATTGTGGCCCAGCTGGACTTTCCCAGTAAACAAATATCAATCAATCCATCAACAAATAAATGCATCTGTGCCACCTGAGGGGTGCTGGATATAAAAGAAAGCAGATATCTCACTTGCTTCTGCTTCCAACTGATGTGGAAGGTATTTTGCATATCTGTTAATGTTATGTTTATCTTACTGAAATGGTATTTTTGATCTCCTTGTTAAGAAATCCATTATTCTTCTGCTATGTCAGCATAAGGGGACTGACAGAGAAGCTGTCATAAGTTGTACCTTATTGTGTTATACATCTAAAAAATGTTAAAAGTCTAAGTACACCGATATTGCATTCACTTTGATTAATGTGATGAGCCAAATCATTTTAATTTACAAACATACAGAAGAATAAGGACCATAAAGGAAAACCTGAGCCGTAGTGCATGTGCAGTTAAAAACAGACGGGTTCAAACTTTGTAGTGGAGTCTTTTTTAGTGGAAGTAGTTGAACAATAATAGGTTTGATCACATGAGTACATGAAGAGCAATCTTGTTAATCAAACATCCATGCAGCCAAGCAAGTGTGCATGACTGTTAATGTGCACCTCCAGTAGCAGGTGAGAGTTAATGCACAGTTGGTTAATGTTGATGTAACTGGCATAAACAAAAAGGCACGTGCAATGGAAAGGAAAGCAACACATTTGCTGAGGATGGAATTGAGGTCACTCAGGTATGCATGAGATTCCATGGAGAGGGTAAGCATAACAGAACTAAGTTGCACAGAAAACATCAGACAGAAAGGTAGACTGAAAAATGTTTGACAATATGACAGTTTTAAGAAAGCTGAGCTGCACATGAGAGATGTGGATATAAAAGAATATATGAATGTAATGTAACAACCTACACCATACCTGACAATAATGGAGTATTAGCCATTCAAGAGGTTATAAAACATATACCTCTGAAATGTATCACATATGCACATGGATTGGGAAAAAACAAAACAAATGAAAGTTTTAGGGGAACCAGACTCAGAACTCCCACACTACAATGTTTTAGAGCACTACATTAGCAAGTTTGTCTTCAGTTTCATCCTGTGCCATCAGTTCCTGTTTCATATGGAAACTCACTGGCCTGCCACTCCACAACATTGACTGCATCAGAGTTGCCACAGTTTTCTGTTCCTTCACTTGCTGTGAAGCTCCAGCTGAACTTTTGCACTGGTTTCCTGTGGAAGGCTCCAAAGTATCTTCATATGGCAACTGATCAGATATTTCCCACACCACTGTTTTCTCCTTAATTTGCAGATCCATTGCTCAGTCCTGCTGTTATCAGACAGATTTTGTACACTAAATCCTTCACTTTGCAGGTAATCCAGAACCTCAGTTTCTATTCCTTTAACATCTCCATTACTAATCCTCTTTTCTACTTTTCCTCTTGTTTTCTTATTTTTGTATCGTTAAAAAATTCATATCCAGATGCCTTTGCCTGTATTTCTCTTCAAATACCTTTGGTATTTCTCTTTTGTATTAATTAATTTTGCATTTACCTTACTATCTGTGATGGTACAGTGGTAGTGTTGTTACCTCACAACAAGAGGTTCTCCTGTTCAATTCTCAGCTGGAGTGGAATCTGCATGTCTTCCCCATTGTCAAGTGGCCTCCAAAAGACATGCGTGAAGGGGCATGCCTTCGCTGAAGGTTGAGTGTTGGGCTGGCAACTTGGCACCATAAAAATCAACTGCCAATCATTAGCGGACCGGCGTTCTGCTGTGGCGACCCCTAACCAGGAAAAGACAAACAATTTTGTTTTCTCCTTTGCATAGAACCATATTAAATTTCTTTTTCTTTCCCATGTGTATATTTCTTCTTCAGATGACTCCTGCTCCTCCTGTTTCCCTTTACTTGGGGGGTTTCTTGTTCTGTCATGCTGCGATATAACCCGTGTTAGACTTTCTATACTAAATCCTTCACTTTGCAAGTATGCCATAACTTCAGTGTATTATTTTTTTTAACTTCCACTTTACTTATCTTCTGTTCTACGTTCTCTCCTTGTGATCTTATTTTTTGTATTGTGAAATTTTCCATATGTGAATGCCTTTGCCTTTATTTCTCTTCAAATATCTTTTGAGCTGCTTTTCTTCTAATAATTAAGCTTTCTCATTTGCATAAATGTTGTACCATATCAGATTTCTGTTTCTTTTCCTTGTCCATATTTCTTTTTTATACCTTTCAAAAATCTGTAGATTTTGTTCTTTATATTTTCGCACTTCCTTAGTCACTTCTTTTTCCAAATGGGCCTAGGCTTCTTGGTCTATATACTGTTTTTCATAAATCTGTTGTATTAATGAACATGAATTTGCATTTGAAGCTTTTGACAGTTTTACTTGTGCAAGTATTTTTCTTTCCTCTAATTTGACAAGTATGTGTATCTACCAAAGTCAGATACGAATGTTCTATAGCCTGTTTAACTGTAAAGGTCATGTCAAATCACTCCAGGGAGGTCACTGCACCTCTCTAGGCCCAACTGATATGACCCATTATTGAATACAGTAATGCATTTTGTAGCCCATGAATAAGATCCCTGAAATAACTTGAAAAGATATTTTTTTTACCAGAAAAAGTCATAGTAGGAAAAACTTCAAGTGTTCAGAAAAGCTAAAGGATTTTTTCTTATATTTTGTTTCTTAAAGGATATGTTTGACTGGTCTGTAAAACAAATATGTGAGCCAACTATTATTAAGGTTTATACCTGATAAGCACTACTGGGACAGTACTTAAAATAAAAACCAGTAGTGGGAAAAAGTGTTAAATACATTAAGAACACAGTCCAAGATTATGGTATAAGCATCCTTTACTGTTTGAGAAAGAATAGCTTTTAACTTCCTCCAGAATTAATAATGCCATTTGTATTACTTGTTCCCCAGATTAATGCATTTAATATATAACTTGTAGGGTGTTTTTGTGTTTAGCAGGAAAGCTTTACATTGGCCAAAAATGTAGATGCTCTAAAATGAGCATTGCAAGCTATCTTAAAGGAACAATTGGTGAAAGGATAAAAAAGTAAAGAAAATAACTTCCAGTGGAATCTTTGCAATTTAAATTCAGATAGCCTTAAATAAAGGTGCTTCTAAGCTCAATCTAATTTAATAAGAAGATTCAGTTGCATACTAATAGCACAAGCTGTTGGAACCTCCGAATATTAAGACATAGGGTTCCATTCAGAATTTCGAAGCTCAAAACTTTGAATTTCATATGATCGAAGAATATATGTTCGAAGTTTCAAAACGTCGAAATCCTGAATGGAAATCAACATACCGATATCTCCCTTGTCCTCGCTGTAGTACGATCTCGGAGTTGATATATTTAAGTTGTGGGGGGTGTCGGGGGTACAGGGGGCTTGCCCCCTGTATACACATGTTTTACTGAGTTGGTTGGTGTTTTGTGGGGGGGGGTTTCACAATTCCAAGATTCCAAGATCTTGAGATTCTGAACTCTATATTCTGAAACTCGAGATTTTGGAATTTCTAAATTTCATAGTGAACCAGAAGTTACTTACCTTGACACAGAATTTCCCCTTTTATAATTAGCCTGTGCTGTTGCTGACCCCTTTGAAACCCAAATAAGCCTGCCTTCCTGGTCACGGGTTACTGCAGACAGAACTCACAACAACAACAACAATAAATAATAACTAACTAGCGAACTAAATAAATAAACTAATGAAAAAACAGAGAGTATTAGAATCATTTGAAGCTTATGTTGACATTGTTAAGTGCTCTAGTTACACATTATCACATTTCCATGGAAAATTAACATGTGGTGAATGATCATGTTGTATGCTTTAGAGGGATATTAAACTGCACCTACAATAAAACGAGTTTGCGTTAGACTATTTATTAACTTAATTTTCAGTTTTCCCCTGGGTCCTAGTGCTTTCCCTTTTTCAAGAAAAAAGTGTATTGAAATCAGTAATTTCGTGTTTATGCAAATATACAGCCCATTCACTGGCTTCAAAATCTCTTCCTTTTGGAATGGGGAATGCACTGGTAGTAATTTAAATTTCCAACACTTTAGAGTATAGCAGACATGCTATTGATTACTGATCTCCACTATTTTGGCATTAATACAAATGCACAGCATCCGTTCCTGTTTACTGGGGAATGCAGCCACAGTGCTTGAAATCCCCTATACTCTGAAGATTTAGAATGCAGCAGATGTGTTGTTGATTGATATGTACAGGAGGACTGATTGGAAGAGAGAGTGAAAGTGTGTGAGTGCAACCAGACTGATTGATGAAAGTGTTCGCCTGCATGCCTTTTGACAGGAAGAATATTTGTGTGTGTGTGTGTGTGTGTGTGTGTGTGTGTGTGTGTGTGTATGCTGACTGAACGGAAGAAAGGATGTGTGGCATGTTGACAGAAGACCTATGCATTTATCTGGATGGTAGCAAGGGGGGTGTATTGTTTTTAGGGATGGATGCAGAGACAGCATTTTTATTTTTTATTTTACAGCCCAGCCAACACCAGGCTCTGGGCAGCTGCCTAGGTAACCTTGTACTGGATCCAACTCTGTTTCCCATTGAATCATAAAAATATAATTTTCCCCAGTTTTTATACCTAGAAAAAAAACCAATTAATTCACTGAAAAATGCATAGTCCCAATTTTCACTACATCACCCAAATATTACTTTATCTTTATTTAAGGTCATTCCCATTTCATTTAAACATCAGTTCAGACAAATGAACACTTCTATTGCTCATATTTTGTCCTTAGGTTCATAGGTTCATAGGATGATACTAGGCTATTGGCCCGGAGGCCCTTATAACCCTAGCCAAGAATTTTGCCCATGTTCCCACAAAGTCAGTACCTGTTTCCCCTGTCCAGCAAGGACATAGGTGGGATTCCAGGGGTGTATTTTCTGTTTCCCATACAGTTGTCCAGATTCCTCTTAAAGAGGGCTAGAGAGGTACTCTGCTTGACATGGAGAGGGAGTCTATTCCACAAATGGAGTCTTTGTGACACAAATCTATCCCGCCAACAAATTCTATTAAATGTCTCAAACCAGGTTGAGGCCTTGCATGTGGTTTGCATGAGTGGAGTCTGACTTACGGATATGCAGCAATTCCATCAAGGTTGGGTCTGAGATGGCCTTGTATGCCAGACTCAGGTCACCTCTGAGTAGTCTGTATGAGACTAAGTAGAGGGACAGGGCTTTTATCCTATCAGCATAAGACAGGTGTTTGAGACCCTGGATTTTCCTGGTCAGGAACCTCTGAGGTCTCTCCAGCTGAGGCATGTGCCTGGCTAGGTACATGCTGAAGGGGCCTTTGTACTCGATAATGGGTGTGATAAGAGAGGAGTACAGGGATGTTATGACCACCTTGTTCCTGGATAAAATACCCTTATTTTTGAGGTGGGTCATGTAGAAAGCCTTCCATACAATGGAGGCAATGTGGTGGTCAAATGTCAGGTTGCTATCAACCTGAGTGCCCAAGTCCCTCAGAAATGACTGCATGCTTAGTACATTGTTATTACTCTGATAGTTAGCGGGGATGTCATTTCCCTGAAGGGGGTAATCATGCATTTCATGGCATTTAGTTTGAGCCATGCTTCTGCCACCAGTCATTAGTTTGGGTAAGGCCCGCTTGGAGGATGTTGAACTCACTAGGGGAATTTAAGACAGCACCCAGCTTGCAGTCATCTGCAAACGTTGTCATCCAGCTGCCTTCCACATTGTCCGTGGCATCCGAGAAGTGTATTCCAAACAGGATTGGTCCCTGCACTGAGCCTGTCATACACTACTTGAAAGTGGCCTGGATTCATCCACTTTAACCATGTGTGGCCTGTATGTGATCCAATTGGTTATCCATCTGGTGACATAGGGATTTATGCCCAGTTTTGTGAACTTACTTATAAAATCTGAGCGGAAAATTGTGCCAAATTCCTTGGCCAGTTAGAAGTGGGGCAATATGTACTGTTTTGCCCTTGTATGTTCTACTTTGCCCTCATCCATGGCCTTAATGACTTTCTCAAAGACATCCAAACCATTCAGTAAGTATGACCTGCCCTTGACAAAGATGAATTTGGTTGGGTCCTGTGTTTGATGGTTTCCTATGTCAATATTTATCAAGTCCTTGATTATTTTTTCCATGGCCTTACAAATAAGAATAGAAAAAAAACTAATGGGCCTGTAATTTCCCAGGTCAGTTGATGGTCCTCCTTTACACAGAGGGATGACTGTAGCTGTCCTCCACTCTATCATGACAAAGCCATTCTAGAAGCTGTGGTTAAATTGAAATCGTATTGGGCCTGATAGGTCTTAATTTAAGCTATTTAAGAGGCAACCTAGTATATCATCAGGCCCCATTGAAGCCATGTTTTTAGCTTTACAAAGTGCAGTGGCTATCTGTTCCTTGGTGATAATTGGCAGAAGAGTGGGATGTGGAGGGTGTTTCTTGGGGGAGAAGTGGGAGTGATGGGGAATTTAAATGTGAGCTGAATTTAATGTCCAGCAGATTTTCTGCATCTTCTAGCTGAGTATAGGTGATGCCATATATATTTTTTTCGGCACATTACTGGGTGTTGCCTTTAAGACTGCGAACATAACTGAAAAATGCCTTGTGGTTATCCTTAGCTTTGGAGGTTATTTTCACCTCAAAATCTGCTTTCAGAGACTAGTTCCCTGATTTGCTTTGTTATACTAATCAGGGACTTATTGCTCTGTTGTGCACACTCCCTCTTATTTCTCAACAAGATTTATTCCTTTTGTTGCTCAACCTATTTATAACAGGGGTCCACCAGAGTGACTTGTTTTTCAGACTGATCTGGACTTATTTTCACCTGGTATTGTAGTTTCCATGCAGTTGTTTATATGGTCATGCAGGGCTTTTGTGTATGCCTCTGTATAGGATTCTCCCCGGGATTCGTGAAGCTCGGCGCAAGGATGGCGTTAGCCTTGCGCCGACCGTGCATCGTAGAGATGGCGCAGCAGCACCATATGCATATTAATGAAGGCACATTGCCACAACGTCCACGTGCACAGGAAATGTGCGCAAGTGCAGGGGACGTATCTAAGCACTGCATGGAGGCGTGAACTTGTCGGCTGCAGATGCGCAACCTAAAATGCTGACTAGTACAGCCTGCCTCTAATAGTAATCACTTCTGTCAGTGTCCGTGGATACTGAAATGTATGCAAAGCATACAAGACAGTTCCGTGAACACCAAAATAAAAAGTAAACACAAAAGCACGTAGCTGAATATTGAGCCCCCGTCCCTTGAACAAATGACATTTAAAACCTTGTGCCCATATTTCATTGTGATGTTGATTGTTATTCCAAGTGGAAGCGAAACACAACATGTTTGATCACCGCTGCCCTTTGCTAAGCCTAGCCCAGTGGTTAGGTTTACTACCTGTCCCACTTTGTGAGGGACAGTCCCTCTCTGGGCAGTTGTGTCCTTACCAAAATTATTAAAAATGGCAAATGTCCTGCGATTGTAGGACATAATTATGTCCCATATTTTATGTAATAGCTGCATAAAATAGTTATTTCTGTATCTAAAATACCTAAATGTTACAAGAAACAGAATAAGCAACTAAAATGCTACAAGAATAAGCTTTTATTTAGGCAAAAAAGTAAAGTTCTATCCTTTGTACTGACCGTGGGTATGTGTCGGACTGTAAAATCTGATGTGTGTCCCGAAAATGTCCCACTTTGGCCATTTGAAAAGGTGGCAACCCTACCAATGGTCAGAGCATTCGCTCAATATCTGCCCATTTGTGGTCCAAGTCATCTTTGTCTGGACGGCCCAAAGATGAATGGATATTACCCAGGTCTACCTGCCATGTCATGAAAGATAAGTATTTGCGTGTACCTATGTGCATGAAGTACAGCATGTGGAAGATCAAATATGCTAGGGTTGTCCTCACAACCTTATTGGTACCAGAGGTATGTAGAGTACGCAATATGTACTGCTGTCTGTGCCATGGGCCATCAACCAGAGAAGGGATGGATGGTGTGTTTGTGGAATATGGGGGGGGGGGTGACGGGTAATGTAATAATTCGCCAAGGGGAGACTGGGTCGGATGTACAATAGGTGAACTGGAGGTGTACGAGGGAGCAGTGGGTGAATCAGAAAGGAAACCAAAGAACATACATTCACGTCCGCAATACACCCTGATGGGCCATACTGCAGAACACAATCCCACAAACATATGAACATTAAAATGTGCGATACACATATACAGAAACGTTACCGGCTCACAGCCACATAATGGTCTGGCCTAAACTGGGCCATCCAACCCCAACACAACTGGATACATAATTGAATACCCATCGTCCCCTCCACAGCAACCCCCCCCCCCCTTGCTGAACATCCACCTAAACCACACATACTTGGGCTGCTAGCTTGGTGCAGCCATATCTGCACATAGTGCCCATTACCCACATCTAGTAGGCAGTCTCACCCTAGGCAGTCTCAGGCTTCCAAACTAGGTATCCCATGCATGCATAACCCTACCACATTTTCAAATAGCCAGAAGAATGGGGTTCGTCGTCCACAATTTTTGGACATCCCTCATGGGATGTGTCTTTTCTCAAGATTAGACTTTGTGGCATAACACGATGTCCACCCCCGTTGACATCTGGGCACAAGTCAGATTAGCAGTACTTGTCCACATCCCTGCTCAGCCTCCACCCGGTCCTGCAGAACCTACGACCCGGGATTAAACACCTGACCATGATGCAAGTCTCCCCACGTGCATTATCAGGAATATATACCTTTCACATGTTCCCATGAAGCTTCACCATAGCCATCTTCCAAACAGTACATGTCCACAAATTGTATACCCCGTCCAGGTTTCTCGTCGTGATGATGCACACAACCCCTGTATACAAATGGTTCAGGTACCTCCCATATGCGGTTGTTCATATGGCCATGTATAACTCCAGATATGTAGTCATATATCTAGAAATGTACATACTTATATTCACATAGCTACACATCACACATACATGCATATAAGTAGTTGTCAAGTATGTGTCCTATTCATAAATATGTATACTTGCAAATGTATACATATGCCTCTCAGAAACATATGAACAGTAACATGTACTATACATATGTGCACCAACCGACTGTCACATTTGTTGCCAGTACTGTGGAATGCCTGTAGTAAAGTCATATATCCTAATTACCATCCATACAGAATATATCATGGATGGTTTAGTGGTAAAACCAGTGACTATGGTGTTCCTGTTCCCAGATCCAAACCATGCAAGGGCTGCTAAATTTATATGATGCCCACAATAATGGCAGCCTGATATAGGGTGATTAAGGCACTTTAAAGCAGATGGAAGCGGGTATGTGCAATGGTAAGTGATTGTCATTCAACAGTATGGGAAATGTAAATAAGCATGTAGGTGTATATGCATGTGCATGTACAGATATATATATATATATATATATATATATATATGGGACATCTGAATATACTTGGAGTGAGCCAACATACGGGATGTGTCTAGCGCAGTAGGGAGTGGCGCATGTGTAGTGGTGTGGTTTATTTCTGACCAGAGAATGGATGACTGCTGTGTTCGTGATGTTTTGCTGTGTTTGTTCTGGTAACTATGAACCATGGGTATACATGCAAATGAAGCAGCACAGCAATAGTGTAGTGGTTAGAGCATCCGCCTATTGAGCAGACGCCGTTTCGACTGCAGCACACACCATTTATGATGCGTAATCCGTATACGAGCATATCTTGCTAATTTTATGCTGTATAACAATGTAATACCATTGAAGTGTGAACTGGTGTGATGTGTCACAGTAAGAATGCAGAAGGTGTTTGTGTGATGGGAAATGGCGTTTAAATGGAAAACCACTGCTGAAAAGTGTTGTACTCACCCTTTGTCCAACGGCCCTTGTTCTGCCCAGCAACACAATAAACCACCTCAGCCAGGCTCGACGCCAGGACCCTACACATTACAATTAATGTGATTTACCACTAAGCCACGGCAGTTATACCTAACTGATGTTATCACAAACATAGCAGACAGCACAGTCATTCAACAGTATGATCAAAGTAATTAATCATGTAGATGTATATGCATGCGTACGTACACACACACACACACACACACACACACACACATATATATATATATATATATATATATATATATATATATATATATATATATATATATATATATATATATATCTACAGAATGAACATGGGCACAAGAAAGCATTCATAACGAATGTGAAGGAAAACAGCAGCGGAACACCCATATTATCTAGTGCTTGACATATCAAGCTGGCCAGAGGTGAGCAAACCACCTGCATCTCTAACCACAGGTAGGAAGCTAACAGTGGAACTAACTCTATCCACGTGGTAAGTCTGACTTTCAAATGGGTACAGGGTAGTCTCAGTCCCCAGTCAGACAAACCTAAAACCAGATGACCATATGAACACCCTGACCATCATATGAACGTATGTGCCAGGACTATAGACTTGGGAAGTCGGAATATACTTGGAGTGAGTCAACATTTGGGATGGGTCCAGAGCAGTAGGGAATGGCGCATGTGTAGTGGTGTGGTTTTCCTAGCTGGAGAAAGGATGCCTGCTGTGTTAGTGACATGTTGAGGCATGTGCACGGATAACTGTGAACCGTGGGTATACATATAAATGAAGCAGTATACCAATAGTGTAGTGGTTAGAGCATCCGCCTGACGAACAGGCATTCACAGTTCAAGTTTGACTATAGCACATATCATTTTCCATGTGGAATGAATGTCATCCTGCTGTAAAACCAACATAATAACATGTAAAAGTGAACTTGAGCATTGCATGGGATTTTTAACCAGATCATTTTAATCAAAGTGGTACTGTCATAATGAATAAGGACAAGTAAGCACATATAAGTGGCAGTAAACATATATAACAAACAGTAAGCATATGCGAGTGCGCTTGCACGTGTGTAAGCAGCG
>NC_056744.1:1593314083-1593506583 GCF_019279795.1 Protopterus annectens
CATCATGTAGATGTATGTGTGAGCGTTTATGTCCAGCATATAGGTGCATACATACATAGAGATATATCAGGAACTTACCATGTGGCAGTGGTGTTGCGGTAGTGTTGTCGCCTCACAGCAAGACATTGTTGCGTTCGATTCTCAGCTAGAGCATCTTCTGTGTGGAGGCATGTGTAAATGGGCATGCCTTCGTTGAAGGTTGTACGTCAGGGCTGGTAACTCTGCACATAAAAATCCACTACCAAACATTAGCGGACCAGAGTTTCGCTGTGACAACCCCTAACTGGGATAAGCCAAAAGACAACAACAACAACCATGTGGCAACAAAGCATTACAAATGAATGAAAAGGGAAACACCAGCGATGCCTGTATTGTGTAATGGTGTTGTCCTATGTAATATCAAGACTCCCTCAGACAGACATGTGTCATTCATACACGCAAACAGTTGTACATTGGCTGTATACATCACTCTGTGCATGTAATGTACATTAAAACAACAGTACCTGTCCAATCATTATGTGAGAACAGTACTCTTGCAAGGTGCTGTATGCAACATCATCATCATCATGATAAAGGTAAATGGGGTAACCATAGAGGGACCGGTAGTGTTGTGTGTTCAGTGGGGTTGTCCGCATCACATGTACCTGGACAATTTAGGAGTGATGTGCATAGCAGGATCATGCGCCTGAGGGACAGGGGTGAGAATAACAGGAGTATGTTGTGATGCATATTACAAGGGTTACATGTGTCCAGTTGGCACGTGTGTGAAATGGACAGCTAGGTATAGGCAGATGTTGTCCTAGGAACTGATTGGCCTTATGTTTCTGTAGGGTGAGAGTGGGATGTGGGGGAAGGAGAATAGGTATGCCCGTGGAGGATAGGTAGGGTAGGATCACAGACAAGACAGCATACAGGGTCAGTATATGACACATGTGGGGGGATACACCTCGGACGGGGATGGGTGTTCGGCATTCACAAGCCCATGGGAACAGTGGGATGGAGGTCCCCAGCCATGAGCAGCTGCCACTGCACCAAAACAGCTGCAAAGGAGGCAGTGCTGGGGGCTGTCCAGGAGGGGCAGCCTCACCCTGTAAATGTGACACTCCACCCCTTGAGCTTGCATATCTGGCTTTGGAACCTCTTAGTGAGCCCCCAACGCACCACGTCTGGGACCGCACGACAGCAGACATGTTCCTGTCTGGCCCTGCTCCCATGGAGGACATGCCCCATCCTCAGTGATGGTACCACGAGAAGGTGGTGCAGAGCCAACAGAGTTTGAGGTCCAAGGCTGGGCCCGAGATGTGCTGGTGCCCGGTGCCATGGTCAGCTGAAGTGGGACAGGAGGTTCTGCTGGGACCTCCCAACCCATGCAGCCTATGGTGTTGCAGTTTAAACACAGATATGGCTTAGTAATAGACAACAGCATTCAGGATTACCTATAACAGTATGCATAGATATCACCATCAACCCAACACAACAGATGGTATACATTTGCAGAGGGAGCACAACACATGCATATATACTGCATGACATCTGTACAATGTGTAGTAGATGTGTGACTGCAGCTATGAACAGTTGCCCATTATTGGCTTGTCACTGGGAACCCTAGACAGTGTCTGTCATACCACTGTTTCATGTGACATATGTCCAGTCAGGGATGCGATGGCAGTAACACATCCCTATCACCATGTACTGTCTGCAATCCTCACACTATGCTCCTGCTGTGCACAGATGTGTGTTCAGTGTGTAACACAGGAAACAAATGGTTCCACACACTGACCAGTCCACAGATGGCCCTACAGATGGGGGTCCTTCACGAACAGAGCACTGTCATGTCTGTGTTAAAACATGCAGAATAGCCATTACCACATACAACATGTTAAACAGGCTGTAGTCTCAATACAGCATAGCTACACTGACATGCTGTAGTCATGTCTGGCACATCATCCTCCTGTCTTTAGGCTATTTCCTACTGTGTATGATGTTTGAGGAACATCCAGATATTGTCTGTGATGCCGTTTCAAAACACCACATCCAGGTACCACTCACAGCGACTGTCATGGCCAAACACCAACATGATGTTCCTAGATAATGCACTGTGTTTATCATGTGAATGGCTATGGGAACACCATCACAGCTGTTCCACATGCAATCAGCTAGAGGAGGACTGCAAGAGGTGCAGAGGCCATCACCTGATCATATCCATCACTTACAATACACATGCTGCTGCTGAGCAGGTGTACACCTCCACATCCACCAGAGAGTGTCTGGGAGGTACAGACAAAGTACACCAGAGAAGGGCTTGGAGACTAAACCCTAAGCATTGTCTGCCACATGCCTACCAGTACAGGGGTCAAACCCCTGACTGACTAGTCATTACTATTACATGTGCATGAAGTTACTACATGTGCCACAAAGCCGACATGTTGTTGTGCTGTAAGAACATATATGTGTGTAGGTGAGAGACATCTGCAACAGAGACATAGTAGACATACATTAGGTGTAGCACACATGGCTGTCCACGTGAACAGATGACATTGTCACCCCAACCACACTCTCTAATGGACTCGCATTGACACTCTTTGCCAGGGCCACAAATACACACCCTAACTACTTAGCTTTCCACACTGCAGTAATGCACAGGACTACATGCACCACAGGGAATATCTGGAGGTTCTATGGGCTAAGGCATGTGAAAGTGTTTGACATCTGTTGGTATGCCAACGAGGGTTATACTGGGAGTGACTGTGGTTGGGAGCATCATAACCCACACGCAGACACAAGGTGCCAGTACTAACATGCATGTATGCATTGCTTCATGGGTGTGTAGTGGTTCACTGTGCAAGATGGCTGTACAAGGCTGTGTGAGGGGTAATCCTTGGCATCACGCCACCTGACAATGGTGTGCAGTGTGGTACAGGGGTGTAGTTTCTGCAATGTCCCACACAGATGGGTACTACATGATCTGCCCTGACATCCTGGTTACCATTGTGTATAGCTATAGCTTTGCAATGCATGCCATGTCTGTGTTTGATAGTCCTTCACATGGGCACTGCCTGGGATCTGCTTGTCCCACAATACGGTACAGTGACATGTACAGGTGTATCTGGTTTGGCAGGCACATGTTGTGTACACAGACTGTTATCCCCCGATATGCCAATACTGGCCTGGTGTGGCGAAACCTGCTTATAGTCAGCAGGTCAACCCTGCACCTGCATTGATAGCATGATACAGGTATTCCCTGGTGTCAGTGGCATTGTTCCATACAGGGCACATGTGTACAGCATTGTATGGCCTCTGCGGATCACATTTGATGGCACCACATATTTTGCAGGCATCCAGTGGGGAACATAGTGAAAGCACATTGTTCGCAATTATGTGCCTATTGTACTGCTGTACAGGGTGCCATGTCCTCTGCAGCCCACTGCAATCACACCATGCCTACTATATGTCATCAATGTGCATGGTACTAGCAACATAGCAGGATATCCTAGGCAAGTGTGTTTGTGTATGACACATGGGTGCAGGACATATACCAGGTACTAGTAGGGTTGCATACTTTGTTCACCAGGCCTTTTGCCAGATGTAGGGGTATGGCTTGCCAACAAGGCCCCATGGTTGACTGACATCTGTACTCCTCGTGTGGTGGCCAATGTGTCATAAGATGGACACCATATAGGAAAACAACAAAATCCACTCCCAACATGTCCAGTGATTAGACACTCACTGCCACCACCACACTGGCTCTGCCAGCCAAACACACACACTTGCCATGTCCTGTATTCAAACCCCTACCTAACGTATCACACTGCAGTAATACGCATCTAGGGCACATGCTACAGCACCCCTAGAGGTGTATTCCTAGGTGGGTGACAACAGCAGGATAGACAAAGGTGGTCATGTGATTTGTACAGAGGGTGCATACTCTACAAAGCATTGTACTTGTTTCAAGTAGACAGACACACACACAGTTGACAAGTCTGGGATTAGAACACCAACCTACTTTATCACACTGCAGCATTATGCAGTTACAGAATGCGCTACAGAGATTACTGGGTCACAGCACTCCCAGAGGTGTATTTCTATGTGGGTGACATCATCAGCCTTGCCAAAGTTGGGTATAGGAATTGTATGGAGTGTGAGCAGTCTAAAAGCATTATTCTGTCCTCAAGCAGATGGAGATGTGCGCACACACACACACACACACACACACACACACACACACACACACACACACACACACACACTTAGCAAGTATGGGATTAGAACACCAACCTAACTACTTTATCACACTACAGCATTGCACAGTTACAGAATGTGCTACCGAGATTACTAGGTCACAGCACTCCCAGAGGTGTATTTCTAGGTGGGTGACATCATCAGCCTTGCCAAAGTTGGGTATAGGAATTGTATGGAGTGTGAGCAGTCCAAAAGCATTATTCTGTCCTCAGGCAGGCAGAGTCACACACACCAGTGGTGGGATCAGAACAACTGTCTATCTGCAGATCACTATTAAAATACTACATAGTTATGAGTCGAGCCACAGAGACTACACATTTCAAGGCTGTCATTATGACCTTCCAGGAATGTGGACATCAACAGGGATGCTGGCAGTTAAGATGTACATACCTGTGAACCTGTGTGTTTAAAGTAGGAATCCTTCCTGAACTGGAGTATGCCCATCTGTGGAATGGATGACTACTATCACTATACAGGATTATAATTGCCATGCCCATACACATAGAGGCACATAACCGACACAAGGTGTCACTGGGCATGCTCAGACACTTAGTAGCACAGGGCTGTTTGGAATGCACTATGTCTCCATCTACACACGGTTATACTGGGCATACTCATGCACTTAGTAGCACAGAGCTGTTTGGGATGCACTCTGATTCTAAACACAGAAGGCCACAGTGGCCATGCTATTACAGTTAGACGTAAAGAACACATTGTAATAGACTCCGGTGTTAGTAGTTGTCATTGTTAGCAGGAAATTTGCACTACATATATCTGACACCGGTCATCTACACAATGCCTGCTGCTGTCCATCACCTTAGATGTACCATTCTATACCAAGCACAATACTACCACTCACAGTGATGTCTTGCTAGGAGTGGCAACTGATTGACCAACACAGTGAGCCAATGTCCTGCTGTAATTATGAGGTTGTCCAATGTTTGTCATTCTGGGATGACATGACTGAAAGCAGACAGGCCTTTGTCACATATCACATGCATCCATGATTCAAGGGAGTGGGGATAATACCTAGGTCACATTTGCCCATATAGTTCCATTCCAAGTCAAATGTCCTAAACAAAGGATAACACCCTGACACCTAGAGGACAACTGCATTGTATGCTTATGCTAACCAGTGCCAGATGTGTAGCATTCGTAATCATAGCTGCTCACTGTAGATCCAAAAATGGGGAATACTGACATCTGTGCAGTGAGGAACACCTGGCTGAAGGCTCTGTAGTGCACAATAGCACTACCACCATATACCTCAGAACCAGACATGTGGACCATAACACAGGTACGGACCGCTCCAGGTGGTGGTGTCCCCACATACATAAAGGCCATTCACATGTACTGACCAGTACTCCCACAAAAGGCATCACAGATGAGTCAGATGCAGGTCACAGTGTCAAAAGCTGCATTCTAGGATGCAACCCTCAGACACCACCATGCCCTCGGACCACCAGCACACATCCATACATGTGGTAGGATGTATAATAGTACAACACCATGTGACCTTTGACCAGTGGACTGTACCTAGCTCTACATCAGCTGTGCAGAATACCCATGTACTGACACAGTTGCATCATGTGTTATGCAATGCAATGATACCACTGTTTGTAACCAGGTCAGCTGTACACATACCAGGGTCCCTCGGTTATTTACTGCATTAACAGATGACTGTGGCTGTACACCCGTAAACACCTTCATGTTTGGATATGACATACATGTACCAGCCCTGGATATGTACATGCCACACACATACAACATATATGTAAATAGCATAGCTGTTGTTGTCCTTTGTGCAGACAGGTGGCTACAGCCATTACACACATGCACATGGAAGGTAGGTCCATGGCTGCTGAATGCTAACAGTACATAAGGTGTGATATCAATGTTGGCAGAGGTAAAATTCCCTCTGTACTGGTCACCCATGACACCTGTCATATCATACAACAGTCCATGTGTCATGTATGTCATCACACATGTCCACCAAATGCAATGCCTACAAACATGCCCAAATGACAGGAATGTAGGACCTACACATGTACATGTAGTGGTGTGCATTCAGATACCATGCGTGTGCAGTTGCTGATGTTTGCAGGTGACGTGTGTCTTAGTACATCATGCAGTTGCAATGCAGCCTCAACATTACCAACTGTATATGGTGATATGCTGAAAGTACGGTAAGATGTACTTCAGGTATGGACAGATGTGTGGACATAACTAAGTGGTGGGGCATCTTTGCAGATGGATGTTTGCTGAGGACAGCTCACATGTGTGTCACAAGCAGTCCTACAATAACCTGTGTAACCCCAAACTATGGTTTTGTTAATTGAAGGGGAACACACACAACTTAGACAGCGGTCAGGGTGACACCGAAGGTAAATCACTTGACACCTGTAACAGTTATGACCTCTCATGTGCATATATCAGCACAGTTGCCAAAGGAAGCATCAGTATACTTTGTAACGCGTGCAATACTGCTGTAAGTCTGTCATACGTATCATGAGATAGGCAGGTGTTTGATTCACAGTACTGGCATGTGTGGTTGTGTGTGTCCATATATGTCACGTATGTTGGGGAATACATCTCAATTGTTACTCACTCTCCTGTACACTGTTGTAGACATCTGTACAGACTGTAATGTAATAAGCAGGACATAGGCAGGGGTGTGTATCTCACACATGTGAGGTATCTGTATGTGCGTGACATAGGTGTATTCAGTAGTGAATGCCACAGTGTGTGTGTGTGTGTGTGTGTGTGTGTGTGTGTGTGTGTGTGTGTGTGTGTGTGTGTGTGTGTGTGTGCATGTATGCATGGCTGTCTGGTCCCTGGAGTGAGGATGTATGTTACCATAGTGAACTGATAAGAACCCTCCCCCCATCCAGGTGATGCAATCTACTATCCCTGTTGATGTCCTCGATCTTAGGCCATACTGACTACCTCTAAATGCGCAATCTCTGTGGCATGTCATGTAAGTGCACAGTGCTGTAATGATGATTTGCACATAGGCAGGGGTCCTCACCTCAACACTAGCAACTGTGTGTGTGTGTGTGTGTGTGTGTGTGTTTGTGTGTGTGTGTTACTGCGTCGGTGAGTCCGTGAGTGTGTGGGTGTGTTACTGTGTCTCTGAATACATGTGTGTGAATACCTGAGTGTGTGGGTGTAGTTCTGTGTTTGCATCCTGTCATGGGAACGTGTATTACTGCTTCCCAATGAGGCATCATGCTTTCCACTGGCCTCTACCCTTGTCATTAGCTAGACTGCTCTCTTACCTCCCCACTCCATGTAACTGTACCTGTGATGTCACCCAGTATGGATGCCACGTCTTTAGCCACAGTAACTTAATACACAGTTATCATGCTCTTGGATCAGTAGATCAGTAGACGTGTTTGGAACATGGGACTTTCTAACTGTGATGTGGAGGCTACAAGGTGCATGCTGGTATTTTCATACATACCTGTGAGTAGTCCACCTTTACGTATGGGACACTAACTGCAAACACTGACATCCACAGACACATGCAATTAGACCTGAAGGAGGAAAGCAGAAGATCATGACCAACATGCAGTTACTGTTGTTACACAAGACACATACTGTTAACAGTACAAAATGCATTCTAAACCTGTACTACATGGAATGTCTGCTGCCTGTCAACAGTACACAACAATTGTAATCTACACTTATATTCCTAGTCTGTTCACCCTGTGCATCAGACCATATGAGCATGTCCCTGCACCGATGGTGTGGATGACAGGGATGCGGCACAGGCATCATCATATGCACAGGGTGATAATGTTTGCTAGAGGCCTAGGCTGCACCATTGGATGACATCATGTGTGTGGATTAGGGCCTTTGATCTCACTGGGCGTGTGTGGATGCTATGCATGTGTGTGTTGCGGTGCTCTACATATGTTTCCGATGTGTGCGTGTATGTATGCACACAGTTCTGGTATGTGTCTGGCCTACACAGGGGTATTATTGACAGCTGCAGACTGTACAGGCCAGGTTTTACAGTTCACGGTGTCCGACCGTGGCCATGTGACCTGTGCCTGCCAGGGGTTGCACGGGCACTACCAGGCAGAGGTGCAGATTGGGTACTATCTGATGACACATGTCCACTGGAACCATATCCCTGTTGGGACCATCCAGGGCCCTGTGCACGTGGCCTGCTGTGTCCTGGTGTGGACAGCACAGCACCAGCTGCACTGCTGCTACCATCACTATGGGAGCGGGCATGTGAGGTAGCTCATTCACGTAGAACTGCAGCAGGTGATGTAACTGGCCTACATCCACGTGTCCGACACCTCACTCCTACCAGATGTTCCAGCACAGACATCTCACGCTTGCAGATGCCACAGTCAAGGACTCCAACCATGTCACCCAATCGTCTAGCCAAAACTTCAGCAAGCTGCTGTTGAGCATTTGCCATTGCCTGTATGTTGTTGTTTAAAGAACAGACAGCAGCCCTCTGAAGCCTCTGACCTTCTCTGTTGTGTCATTCAGCATGTGTCTGTGCCTCCATTACAGCCTCAATCATGTGTCTGGTGACACCAGCTGCTGCGCTTTGTCTTGCAGGGGCATGTTGGCCAGAGGTCCTTCTATGAGCAGCACTGGCCACATGACTGTGTGGGGCATCACAAGTCAGTTGGCTGACACCATGGTGTGCAGGCACACCTTCCATAGCCTCCACACTTTCCTATTCCAAGCTACCACATGCCAACTGTCCTTCCTCTATGTCCTCTATGGCCACTGGTGATGGGGTATGTGTTGGCATGAGAACTGTGTGCGGGGATGAGGGGGATATAGGTGGAATGGCAACCAATGACACATATTCAGCCCCTGACAACCCTGTCTGTGCCTCAATCATACGTTCATCATCACGTTTAGAGTCTGTGGGGTCACTAACATCAGATGGACTGCAGGACGGGAACACACCTACATCAACACCTGTGAGGGGCAGACAAGAACTGTACATTACAATCTATACAATAGACATGCACACACACAGACACACACAGACACACACACAGACACATGCTATGGCACCCAACATGCATGTGATATGACAGAAGGCATGCAACATGCATGTGATACTGCAGACGGCATGCAGCTCAGACAATAATAGTGATAGTTATCATACATCCCTGGGTTGCACACAACAGCATGCATGTGTCATAGCAGAAGGCATGCACATTACACAATCATAGTAGTAGTTAGCATACATCCCTATGTTAGACCATGTAGACCAGCACAGGTTAACAGTACAACTGCCTGATATGTGGCATATGACCTTGACAATCACATGCAGTATGACATGTGATCTGCTGACGTGTGCAATGACATGTATACATGTTTAACACAATGGTGTCCTGTCAGATATACAGTGGAGTAATGGTGTCCCAATGCAGGGATGTGTTATACTAACATGGACCTTCTGCTGATGCAGTGTTGTCTGTCCTCCCTACAGATATACTGCACATTTAGCTGATGTGAGTGGCCATTGCAGGGAATCATGTGGCATCTCTATTGCTATACAGTGTGAGTTAGACACAGTTCATAGCCATGACTGTATTCAGATACAATACATATATACTGTGGAATGTGACCCACGTCACTGAGGTGTATACACACTAAACCATGATGTGGAATGTGTGACACAGGTCACTGAAGGGTATACGGATGACACCCCTGCACATCTGCAACCATCCTGCTGCTGCCTGGCAACTATGGCCAGACATGGAAAATTCGTCAGTACACCATGTCCCACATGACATCTGTGTACCACACATACACGCAAAGGATGACAGTGATGTCTGACACCAGCAAGAGGAATGTACTGTATTTGTGGGCTGATGTGGTTGTCTGTGTATGTATATGGATACTGTACAGGTGACTGCTGTCATGTTGTGACACACAAGATGTTCACCACATCTTATGTGGTGGATTGATGTCACTCCTGCACAAGATGTGCACAGGCCTGTAGGATGTCTAGTGTTCCACATCTGCAATATAACCATTACACAAAGGCCATAGTTGGACCATGTGGACCCAATGTACGACAGGGTGTACACACAAGCACATCACGTCTACTGTGTGTGTTGCTTCATGTCTCTGGCCATCCTCCATGGCCATGTGTGAACATGTGTTGGCCAAATGCTTGTGATGGTTGTCTATTTCACATGTCTGTGTTGTTCCATATGACATACACCCATAAATTTCATATGCTCCACTAACGACAGGGTTATGCAGACAAAGGGTGATATATTTGGTATGTGGGATATGTTTTTCAGGATAGTTAGGCAGTGCTGCAGCCAGCCCACTAGATGTCATGGACATGTGAGATAGCACATAACATTGTGTGACATTCATAGCAGGGGTATAATCCACACAGGTGAATCCTGTGGGCTGGCCATACTCCAGCTCACTGTGTAGTATTGTTTGTATTCCCCACATATGTAGTTCTGATCTGTAGTACATGTCCCTACAGTGAACAACACCTCCACCATTGTATGCACAGCTATCCACATGTCTGGCAATGACAGTTTGTGAGGTTTCATGTTGTTGTTTCATATAGTTTGCAAGTATTGCACATGGGTAGCTATTGTGATGCATTGCAGGTCCGACCTGTATATTGTGACAGGACCATACATTATGTGTACATGTGGATTAACATACCTGATAAATAATAACAGTCTCACCTGCAACGGGCTGCTGCCGCAGCGGAACGCCAGCAATACCTAAATAGGAATGACACAGCAGTATGATCATTATCCATGCCTGTATGACAGCTACAGGGTGCAATGTGCATGTTAGCACATACGCCAGTACAATAGACTATACTATGGAGTATGCAAATGTGTGCATACACAGAGTAGCATACTATAGTATGCGGCATGTGTGTATACATGCCTTGCATATGATGTTACATTACATATTGTACAGTGACACATGTAACTATACGGAATATAGTTGTTATATGTGCAGTAGTGACTTACCAGGCAACTCCAGGATAGGTGATTGAGAGACACCCACCTCCATGATATCAGCTAAGGCTTGTGGATGTTGTTCTGCAGGTGTCCCCAGGTTGGCCAGTAGCCCCTCGGTACGTGTGAGTGGGGGCTGGGTTTGTGGCCCACCACCTGTTGCACCTTGTTCCCTGGTGATTGCAATTGCACACTGTTTTGTCCATCTAATTAGGTCTGTACAGTGTCTGCGCACCTGCTGGTATGTGCGGTTGTGGCCATCCACATCATTAACCCTCCTGCAAAGTTCCTGCCACAGGGCATCCCGCTGCTGTGCATCCTGTGGCACATGGCTGAACAGTACATGATGATTATCAAGTAGGTATGGGATGAGGGCCTCATCCTCCAAGTAGGTATAAGGTGGCAGCCTTGCATGCGGCATACCTGGAAGACATAATGATGGAGACAGGTCACAGTAACTCACAGAGACGCATAGAGTTACAGCTGAACATACATGTGGATCACATATATTACAATTAAATAGTTGTCTTTGTAAATCTACATGACACTGACACCACTGACATGTTTGTGTCACACACATTTGACACTCAATGGTGATTGGATATTATCACCATATATGTGTGTGTCACCTGATTACATTGCTCATACTCCATGTGGATGCTGTCTTGATGTGGGCATGTCTGTTTTCCTGTACTGGTGCTCTTGCCTATCAGCATATGCCTGGATGTGTCCACATTAATGCAGTCAACCGTGATGCTGTGTATATGTCACATATAAAGACTTACACTGCCTTAATGGACATGACCTGTGACCCTGCAGACTTGCTTATGGAAGGTTTTACATGTATGTGTTTTGCCATATACATCTAGATGGCATTGTACAGCAGTTCAACATCCTGCCATGTATCACCTGTGTTACACATGTGATACACATGGGACACTGGCTAGCCTGATGGTATTAGCAGGGTTGGAGATCAACTATAGTATGTACGGTCAAAGTCAACTAGTAGGCTATAGGCCCTGGGCCATGTATGAGCCTAGGATGAAAGGTTACTTAGCTGTAGCCGACAGGTGGGTTTCTGGGGCCAGGTCAAGCAGTGCCACATAACTGATCCACAGGGTTAATAATATATTTACCATGCAGTCATCACACCATGTCTGAAAGAGGGGCAATGTGCAGCTTTGCTGGACAGGGATGCATAGTATGGCAGGAGTATGTAAAGTGTATGCGAAAAGGATCTGTCCAGCATGTGGTGATCCTTGTACTTGGAAGGTGGATGTCCATGAATTATGTGTTTGAGATCAGGATGTGTACGTGCAGCATGTCCAACATCATTGGGTTGGATATGGTGTTATTCAGGGTAGGCATCATGCTACATAGTGGAGATGGGGGTTGGGAAGGCTGGTGTTGGCCATCTGAACATGGCCAATACCCCTTAAAGGAAATATGTGATCTGATATGGGTCACTTGAGTTTTGAATATGGCTGAACAATGATCTCTATATTCATGGATGGTACCCTGTCATGATTAG
Organism: Protopterus annectens; assembly: GCF_019279795.1. Lineage (NCBI taxonomy): Eukaryota > Metazoa > Chordata > Ceratodontiformes > Protopteridae > Protopterus > Protopterus annectens. The sequence goes on from NC_056744.1 coordinate 1,593,326,843, forward strand.
GGTTGCCACTTAAGACTACCTGACAGGTGTGGTGACATAACTATCACAGGAAAGACAACTGCCCAGCTGCATCCCTTACACACAGTGTCCATTATGTTGACCGCTGCCTAGGTGGTAGTTCATGGGTACAGGATAATTAACACTGGGCTGACAATGCAATATGTAGCTGTCAGATTGTGGCCATATGTCACACACCTCACCCACAAAGCCCCTTCTGTATGTTGTCCTTAACACTCATTGAGTCAGCTATTGCTCCTAGGTCATAGTCATTCACATACTTCAATAGGCAGATGCCTTCTGTTAGTCTGTGTGGTATAGACTACAATGAGGGGGTGTACAATGAATTAACCCTGTCTTACTGTAGCTGGCACTGTTGTGATGTGCATGCATTATTCAGACACCTTCTGTAGTGTTTGTTTTGCCAGCAGTCCAGTTGCAAAACACTCCTGTGACATAGGAATGCACATCTAGTATACTGAGTGTAGGTGGAACACAGTATGGGTGATGATGTCCTGTGACCTAGCAAGGTTATGATATGCTGTGTGAAATCAACCTTACTGTCATCTACACCTGTACTGGTGATATCAAATAAGTTGATCAAGGTTCATGGCCTTTCAGACGAGACTCAGCAGGGTAGTGGTGCAGTACTTCCCATTATCAGTGGTGTCTCCCCCTTTGTGGGTTGTGATAACTGCTGGTGTGCACCATTCAGTGTGTACACAGCCTGACATGAAGCTATGTTTTACATGATGTGTATGTGGAGAGCAATTTGTTTTGCCATATGTGCATGATACAACCTGGGATCTGGACAGGTCCCATGCAGCTTGAGTGCATCTTGTACCTGCATAGTTGTGGTTACAGGGGCTCTGTAGTGTACATGGATATATGATTGTGTACCTGTTGGAGGGACAGTGTGTTTATGTTATCCAAGACCCTATCTGGATTGCTTATTCATGATCAGCACTTGTTCAGAACTTGTAAGCACTAAATAAGCTGCTAATTACTATATCACTCAATCTTCATCATTACCTAGAGATAAACATAGAGTACTTACTTTTCTTACTTGCTTAGAGAAAAACAGCTCTTGTACTCACTTTCCTCTCTTATCTATAGGAAAATAATTTTTTATTCAGGCATGTCCAAGGGTCAGCTCCCAGTGTTCTCTCCTGTCTATCTGATAAATCTGGGCATTTTGAGGCAATGTAGACATTGGCTCATGTACACAGCCAACCCTCTCCTCCTATCACCCAACACTACAACCTGTGAGAGATTCACTTATCTAGCTGAACTGGAGGTAAAGCTCTCTCCAACCAAGACTAAACTTGGCAGTCATGTGGAGAAGGTAAACATTTGCACCACAACACACTCATCACATAGTCTCACTAAATCTACACCACCAAAATTCACACATAGTAACACAAAAACATTCGCAGAGGATCTCAATAATAATCTGTCTAAGCAACAGAGACCTCCAAAGCAGAAACGCAAGCAGCCTCCATCCCCCAACACAACCCAAATGACACATAGTGCACAGACTCAGTGTGCCACTCAACCACAGCCAATAAGGCAAACCAATGTACCCAACACACTAGTTATAGGTGACTCTATAGTCAGGCACACTGATGTCCCACTCACCAGGCTAAACAAGGAGAAGGTTACTGTCAGTTGCCTGTCGGGTGCCAGTATCTGCCACATAACCCACGCACTCAGGTCACTCCACAACAAGTACAAATATGACTCTGGCATTGTCCATGTTGGTGTGAATGACCGGAGACGTACCTCCCTGGACTACACGAAAAGAGACATGGAAGAGCTCTCTGATCTTGTAGCCCAGGCAGGTATGACTCTAGCCCTGAGTAGCATTTTGCCATCACCCAGAATGATACCACAGTACAAGGACAAAATGATTGACTTCAACAATTGGCTAAGCTTCCGGTGTCATTCTAAGGGGATCCAGTATCTGTCTGCTTGGGATGACATGGTCGACAGACCACGATGCTTTGCCACAGATGGCCTGCACCTGTCACCCCTGGGATTCTGGATACTGGCTAAGGCTCTTGCTGCCCCTATAGTCCTTTTTTAGGCAAGGTTCAAATGACAAATTCACCACCATAACAGGAACAGGCAAGCATAAACTGAGGGTAATGCTACTCAATGCTAGAAGTCTAAATCTCAAAATGCACTCACTCAAGGCACTGTTTAAAATGGAGAACATCGATATCTGTGTAGTGACTGAGACCTGGTTCAAGGCTCCAGAGAGCACCCCTGCACTACCAGGCTATAGCTCATACCACACCTTTTGGCCATGTAACCTGGACTGAAACACCAAAGGTGGAGGTGTGTCCATATTCATTAAAGATATCCACACCTCCAGGCTAGTTGCTCAGCACAATGCATCAGAGGCTATCCAAGTGCAGCTAACTCTGGGCAAACTGCAATCCAAATTGTAGCTTGCTACAGATCCCCCACCATGCCCCAGGATTCCCACTCCTCTTTTCTTGATGTACTGGAAAATATTAGGGTTCAACCAAACACCCCAATAATGGGTGACTTCAACTACCCCACCATTAACTGGGAAAACTACTCGTGTACCAACTCATTAGCTCAACAATTTCTGGAATGCATAAACTCCAGTGCCCTGGATCAACTTATCCACACCCCCACCAGGGGCAACAATATCCTAGACCTAGTCATTATCAACATGAGTGACCAGTGTTCCACACCTGAAGTCAACTCCTTGTAGGTCCGATCTGACCATTATCTAATCACCCTTGATATCCACATCCTACCCCCACCCCCCATTAAGGAAACTACAGTAAAATATTTCTCCAAAGCCAACTTCATGCTTCTTAAGACAGAGGTGGTGAACTTCATGGCACCCATGCAGATGGACAATACAGTTAAAACTGCTGAATCCTGCACAAATGCACTCTATAAGCACTTACATGAGTGCATGGATCGTGTTATCTCAAACAGAACCAAGACGCTATCCTCCAAAACAAGGAAGCCAATCTGGTGGTCCCCTGCAATAAACAAACTGTACAATAGAAGGAAGAAACTGTTGCAAAAGAGAGTACAATCCCATGAGTGGAAAAGCTCCCTGGTCAGCCTCAGTAAGAAGTTGAGATCCCTTATAAGATCCTCCAAAGCTAGCTACAAAAACAAAATTGCCACTAATTCCAAGGACAACCACAAAGCATTCTATAGCTATGTCAAGAATCTCGATGGCAACACCCAGATCTGCTCTGAGTTACAGCACAAAGGCACGAAAATTACAAAACCAACTGATATTGCCAACATCCTGGCAGATAGGTTCAGTGCTAACTTTACCCCCCTCTCACCCCCTAAAGTGCCCATATCTATACAGGAAGAATGCAGAGTCCCTGTAATCACAACTACACAGGTAAAAGCTGTACTCTCTAAAGCCAAAAACACGGCATCCATGGGTCCGGACAACATCCCAGGCTGCGTTTATCACGAACTTCAGAACGAACTGGCTTCCCACTTAAGCACCATGTTCATTAATAGCCTTGCATCAGGCTTTGTGCCCACTGAATGGTGCACAACAACAGTTATCCCACTCCACAAAGGTGGCACCATAACTGACCATGGGAACTATTGCCCTATAAGCCTGACTAGCCTAGTCTGCAAGGCTATGGAGCACATCATCATGGACCTCATTCACAGGGACACTGGGTACCTCCAAACCTTTGACCCCACCCAGTTTGGCTTTGTTTAGGGCAGACCATGCCCCCTAAACCTGGTGGACTTCTTTGAGACAGTTACCAAGGCATTAGATGAGGGTAAGGAGGTCCACACAACCTATTTTGACCTCTCAAAGGCTTTCAACACCATTCCCCATTCTGGTGTTATCGACATACCCATCCACCTGAACATTAACCCCTACATCATGAGATGGCTTGCAAAGTGGCTCACGGACAGAACCCACACAGTGAGAGTTGCATACACCAGGTCTGACTGTAAACCAGTTACAAGTGGCATCCCCCAGGGCTCAGTCTTAGGACCCCTCATGTTCAGTATATACTTCTCTGAGGTACAGGCAAGCACAGGAGGACTTTGGCTGAAAAGGTTTGCAGACGACTGCAAACTAGGGGCCATAATTGGTTCCCCAGTTGATACAGACACCCACCAGAAGGGTCTCACTGAGACGGATACCTGGTGTCAATTTCATGGCCTCAAGCTGAATGCCAAAAAGTGCATAGTCATCCTCTTTGGATAAAACTAATTACCCGTGGACTACCACATAGGTGGTAGTCCCCTACATACAGAAAAGGTAATAAGGGATCTGGGAACCCAAGTAGATAGCAATCTCTCCTTTGATAACCATATTGCTAAGGTGGTTAGAATATCCTACTACGTGGCCCCCCTAATCTCAAATGGGCTCGCATCCAGAACAAAGGAGGCAATTGTGCCTCTCTACTCATGACTTATTAGACCCATTATAGAATACAACACCCCATTTCGGATGTACCTTACAAGACAACTGCAACAGCTTGAAAGACCACAAAAGTACCACACCAAGAGGATTACTGACCTCAAACAGATGACTTATGCAGCCCAACTAAAGAAACTCCAGCTGTATTCGGTTGCATGCCGCGTACTCAGAGGTGATCTCTGCTTGACATACAAGGCCCATGTCCAACCCAGTATTGATGGATATGCTCCACCTAAACAGAGGCCCCTGAGAGCCACATGCTCTAAGGATATACACCTAACCGCAATGATAACTGGGACGTGCTGGAGGGATAGATTCCTGACCCAGAGACTCCCCATGCTTTGGAAAATTATTCCAATGTACATCAGGCAGGGCCCCTCACTAGCACTCTTCAAGATAAACCTTGACGGGTGGATGGGAGACAGACGTACCCCAGGGATCACTGCAGTGGCTCTGCTGGACAGAGGCGCAGGGAACTAATGGCTCTGCTGTTCAGAGGCACAGGGAACTAACCTAAGGGGGTGGCGGAAGCCTACACACTCTTGCTAGGCTTATAAATGCCCTTGGCCAGACAGCCTAGTACCTACCTATGAATCTATGAACCTATTACAGCACTTCCATTTTACTTTGCTATCATGCTGATAAACTGTCGGGTGACTACAAGTCATATGTATCCTGTTATTGTGTATTGTAAATGCCGATAGACATAACTAATGTTTGCCTAACATAACAGTAATGCTATGTAAAATGTAATACATATCTGCCTACAATACTGTACATTGCACAGTTATTGGCACAATATCCCACAATGCAAATCATAATTGCACTGTAGGCCCACCTTCAACATGTTATTTTCAGTAATATACCCATACATATGCCTACTGTTACACTATATCAGCATATACTATCCCCTGTTGTAGCACGTACTTGGTGGACTGACCCTGTCACTGACAGCAGCTGGAGAGGAATTGTTGGGTTCAAAGCCCTTATATAGCATCCCTTGTGGTGTATGAGGTATTTGCCTTGTGACCTACAGCAGTACACACATAAATACTACAAGCATTACTATGCTCAACAATGGTTCCCCTTCAGAAGCCTGAATGATCATAAGCTCGAAATTCATAAGCCTGAAACCAAAAGCCTGAAAACTCAAAAGCCTGAAAACTCAAAAGCCTGAAACTCAAAAGCCTGAAAACACAAATAATGGTAATATGCCAGTACAAAGACACTACTATCTACCCACTTACCTTAACCCAAACCCTAACCGTAAGGTCTGTCACTATCGCACACTCACCTAACCCGCGCCCTAACCCTAACTCACTTAAACCGCCCCTAACCCTAATGTCTGTCACTATCGCACATATGCCTAACCTGCGCCATAACCCTAACTCACTTAACCCGCCCCTAACCCTAACATAAAAACAACCGCACACTTACCTGAACCCAGCTTATAACCTTACACCACAGGGCTAAGAATAGCGAAGCCACATTAAAGTCAGTATGTGTATTTTGTGTTTTCAGGCTTTTGAGTTTCAGGCTTTTGAGTTTCAGGCTTTTGAGTTTTCAGGCTTTTGAGTTTTCAGTCTTTTGGTCTCAGGCTTATGAATTTCGAGCTTATGATCATTCAGGCTTCTGAAGGGGAACCTCAACAATACATCACTACAAGATAACTGTTTCCACTATATGCAATGCATACACTTTAATTATTACAGAACAGGTACTACATACACAGACATACTGAGTGTTCTACATACCTTATTAGTAACCCGAGGTGTCGTTGACTGTTATTTCAATCTTTTTCAGTTTGTGTTTCAATCTTCTTTGCAATATTCTGCTGGTATATATAGATTGTTTGAATGTGTGACAAGCCATCCTTTTATAGTTAAATATCATTAACAAGTGCTATCCTGACCACCAATTGGTGTTCCAAAGTAGTTAATTACATGCACATCAGCTGTGCAGCTACTCCATTAGCCAATACGATGGCAACATGGGGTGGCGAAAGCCAAACACACTGGCTAGGCTTGTAAATGCCCTAGGGCAGATAGCCTAGTATCAACCTAAGAACCTATGAACAGTGGTGTATAACTGAGTACTCCACTTGGGAGTTGTCCCTTTGCCTTACTTTCGAGGAAGACGGCCTGGATGTGTTGTTTGTGATGTATTGCAACAGCTATATGGAGACACACAGAGCTATATTAGCTTCATGACTCCCGTGGATTGTGTGTAATGCCTAGAAGATGTTGTTCTACATGTGAGTACAGCTGTTATATTTCAGAACATTGCTACTTATGCAGGGTTTGTTTGTACCTGATACTTCTGCAGATGTTTCAGTCTGGCAAGGATGTTTGAGCAGCTCAAGGCTGTATGGCTATGTATATAATGTTAGGTGGTTTACAGTGTGCTCACCAGACATCTTTGGTTTGATGTAAATGTGTATCATACTGTGCTGTTAATCAGTAATTGGTAACACTTCCTGGTGTACACACAACCCTCTGAAACTGGATTAATGCAAACAAACCCTGTAACATCATCAGCTGTTCCATTGTATAACAGCAACTATTTCACATAGGGCCATGTTAGTGTGTCCCTGACAAGGTATGTTAAGGCTTCTGCAGATGTTGTACAGTGAGTGAATGATTTGTGATGTTATTACAGTATGTATTGTAATTGGTTTGGGTATGGGGGAGATGTTGATGAGTGTACATAGCAGATACAGGTGTGTAGGAACTGCTTTTGTACATATTCAATATGTGTGTGAGGGTTCTTTCCCTATTTGAACACCTATCCTTTAGTGGACTAATACTATGGTAATTGCAGGCTGATTCATTAAGGCACTGTTAAATGGTTCCTTTATAGCATGCAGGTGATGTTAGTCCTTGAATCCTTTCGGCAATACATCGGAATGTAATAAAGTGTTGCTACATGAAATCTGTCTGTGTATTTCTGTCATAGGTATTTGCAGTCATTGGAGTTGTGTTGGTGACTAACCCTCTTTGGCTAGGGTTGCCACCTTTTCAAATGGCCATAGTGGGACATTTTTGGGACACACATCAGATTTTACAGGCTGACACATACCCACGGTCAGTACAAAGGATAGAACTTTACTTTTTTGCCTAAATAAAAGCTTATTCTTGTAGTGGTTTTGTTGCTTATTCTGTTTCTTGTAACATTTAGGTATTTTAGAAACAGAAATAACTATTTTATGCAACTATTACATAAAATATGGGACATAATTATGTCTTACAATCTCAGGACATTTGCCATTTTTAATATTTTTGGTCAGGACACAACCGCCCAAAGAGGGATTGTCCCTCGCAAAGTGGGACAGGTGGTAACCCTATCTTTGGCTCATATCCATAGCACATATTTGTAATAGTGTATAGGCATATACTCTCCATATCCTTTGTTTATATAGTTTGGTCGTGGCGGAATGTGTGATTGCTATGGTCCATGTTATACTCATATATGAACACTTCAACCACTGTATACGGGATACCTATGGAATCCCAAACGCACACTATTCCGACGGCCACAGTACTGGGCCCAGACTACCAAACCCCACATTACCGAACAATCAAACTCGCGACAGTCAAACTCGCGAAAGTAACACAAACACAGAACACACACACACGCACACACAGACACGCTGCTACCCACCACATCCAAACAAACCATCCTACACTACGTATGAGCAGGTGGGCAAGCCCACCTACACCTCCCATGTGGGTGGCTGTGCCCCCCACACCCCCCTACTTTAATATTCTACCTCCAAGATCGCACAGACACACAAAGCAAACCCACACCCACACATTGCATTTCCCCAGAAACACACAACACACTCAGAACACACACTTACACACACTAAAGCCCTCAGAAACACACTTACACACAGTAACCTACCTGAACCGCAACACCAGAAGCACTAACTAAAAGTCCCTTAACATCGGGATTTGAAAACTCGCGCTTCTGGTGTTTCGGTACTATGGTCTTTAAGCCTCGTGATTATGGGTGTCGGTATGCCAAGCATTCATTCTTTGGTAGGTATCCCGTTTATATGTACCTCCATGGTTGTGTAGATGTTGTTAACCTATATATATATATATATATATATATATATATATATATATATATATATATATACATATATATGTATATCTCTATATATCGACACATATCTCCCTCTCTCCCTCCATCTCTCTCTCTATATATATATATATATATATATATGTTGATTTATATATATATATATATATATATATATATATATATATATATATATATATATATATATATATATATATATATAAATAACATACACCTTTGATTGGGTACATGGCGGTTTGTCCTATTTCCACACAATCCTCCCTTTTGTGTTTTAGCCTGTCAGAATACACAATTGCCACCGGTACATCTCAGGTAGCTTAGTAGTAGGTTATTGTGAAGATTGTGTACATGGTTGCGTGTTCTAATCCTGGCAGTGGTCATTTTACCATTTTACTTTACTGGTAGTGCAAGGGTGATTAACGTACATTTCAGTAGTTGTGAGTGGCTTTGCCCGTGATCTGCGTGATGTTCAGCAAAGGTTAAACCTGTGTGGCGCTTATCTGTGTAGTCATGTTTAAGCGCCGCTTACCAGCACAGTAACCCACTAACGTCTGCTTAAAAGTGCATTAATCACCCTGCATCCAACATCCCTTATTCGGGACCTCATAATGACGTAACAGCCCTTGCAGGTCTTGAAACCGGGACCATGAACACCACAGTCACTGGCTTTACCACTGAGGCATCTGATATATGTACAACTTTTATGGTGTTTAGCATGTACAGTGTACTACAGCCATTCCTCACTACTGCAAACAAATGTGTAAGTCAGTTGGTGTACATATGTATGATACCTGTTAATGTTCATATGTTTGTTGAAGTCACTGTTGCAATGTGACCTGACAGGGTGTATTATGGATGAGAATGGTTCTTGTTTTGTGTCCTTTTTACATTGTGCCCATACTCCATGTGTACCCCTCCAGTTCACGTAATGAACATCTGACACAGGCCCTCCTTGATGCATATTCCATTAGCCAGCGGTCCTCCCCCCACACCAATCTCCACATACACAGCAACCATTGCTTCGATGGGGAATTAGGTTAATATTAATAGTTATAATACCAGAGCTGCATGTGTTTTGCATACACTTCTATCCATTTGGAATGCCTCTGTGTCACAAAGTGTGTTCATAGATGTTTATATAGATATATATATGGCTATAGCTGTTACTGTATATATATATATATATATATATATATATATATATATATATTTCTATCTATGTGCACACATCAGTGACATGTGTGTGTATATATATATATATATATATATATATATATATATATATATATATATATTTATATATATTTAGTATTAATTTGTAACACTTATACATATGTAGACGTGTATATGTTGATTCACACATTACAGTACATTACAATGTACTGTACATATGTACACAAAGTGACTGTCCCATTTGTGGAATGTACCGTGAAATGCCTGTAGTATAAAGTGTAGTCTAACGACCACATACCACGTATCCAGATTAGATGGCTTAGTGGTAGGTCCCATAACTATGGTGTGCATGGTGCCGGGTTCAACACCTGTGATGTATTAGACATGTTTTACTACAGAATAAGGCTAATTTAAACAGTTGTAAGCAGGTTTAAAGGTGTTTGTGTGACATTATACCAGCAGTTGTACACAGTTAAACAACCTTTACATCCTACAACCTGAGAATGCAAATATGGTCACTTCTGCTAACTACTCAGGATATATACATTTCAGTGACGTAACATCTCACTATCTGCTTACAACATTACATTGTCTAATAACTGTACTCTCCAGCACACATGGGTTTATATTTGTTACAAATGTTTATTATTCTGTGGAATACTATATGCAAGCTGTGGTTAAGGTATACTATGTAACATGTAAAACATCTCTGACTTTATTGGGATTTGAACCATGACTGCACAGATATTATGCAAATGCTGTAGCCATTACACTATTGACATTATTGTTCCTTCTGCCTATTTCCTATGTCCATGAATCGTATGTGTAAGCTTCGCTACACAACAGATGGAGCCACCCACACCCAGTGAGCTTCTCGAAATACAGACATAACACATGAATTGAGAGACTATACATTAGCATCCTAACTACATTTGGCATGGCCCCTCACTGACACACTTCAGGGGGAAACCTTAATGTGTGACTGGGCAGCAGTATATACACCCCTGGGATCATGTGTCCCAGAAACACACAGCCAGGGTGTGGGGGAGCCACTCCAGTTTTATAGCTGCAAGACCTGTTCTGGAAATTGAATGCTGTTGGGTTGTCATGTTAACATGCCCTTCTGAGATCACTATGTGCCCCTATCACCCTACAGCACTCCAGTCTTCAACAGATTCCAGCAACTCTGCCTGGAATCACTTCATTGGCTATGCTTGACAGAGGCTCGGTTACTTCATCAATGGTGCAGATAAAGCCACCACACTGTAGCTATGCTTCTAAATGCCCTTGGGCAGATAGCCTACTACCTATCTGTGAACCTCTCCAGTGCAGGCCATCTCCAACATCATATGTGATTATACAGAGTTTTCTGATCACAATATACAGTGTAAAATCACCATGTAGTCAGACAACGGTTAAGTACAGCAAGAGCATACAGACTACTGATACATAATCACTCCAAAAGCCTATCTTGGAAGCTAGTGGACTTGTATAGGTTTTAGGCTTTGTATTGCTTACCAGTAGGTTGCCTACAGGAAAGATGGGACACAAGCACAGATGGGAAACATGCCTGCAACAATGCCATACCAACTTGCATGTGTCAGCCTAAGGCTTTGGAATGCTGGGCAAGGCTATTGGCGCCTCCATGGTGCCATTTTTAGGCAGGTCTCAGAGGTGAATCTCACCTCCATGAACTGCACAATAGCGGAATCAATGAGGATTAGGCTACTCAACACCAGGGGTAGTACTCACAACATGTACACACTCACAGCACCCCTCTGTATGGACAACATCTACATCTGTTCTGTGAATGGGACCTGTATAAGGCTCCTGTGAGCACACCGGCACTACCAAAATATAACCCATAACACACATTTCAGCCACTGAACATGGACTGGCACAAACATGGAGGGGGTGTATCCATATTCATTGGGGATACCTACACCTCCAAGTTAGTGGGGCAGCATGATACCTCTGTGATCATCCATGTGCAGCTAACATCAGCCATGACTGAAATGCAAACTGTGAGCTGCTACAGATAACCCTCCATGACCCAGGAGCACCACTACAACTTTCTGGAGACGGTGGTAAACATGACAGTCCTACCAGACACCGTTATTGGTCAATGTCGGCTACCCTACACTTAACTGGATAACCTACTTGAGTATTCACTTCCAGGCCCAGTACTTCCTGGAATTTATCACCTCATATGGCCTGTATCAGTTGGTAGATGGACTAAAGAGAGGTGAAAACATACTAGAAGTGGTAATCACTGACATGTGCAACAGGTGCACTACAGCAGAGGTAAACCGGTCACTGTTTAGATCTGACCATGAACTATTCACTGATGATTTCCACTACCAGCCATCTCCCCCACCCAAGGAACACACATTGAATACCTTTCCTACAGCTAAATTCACAGTACTAATGACAGAGGTGGGAAGGTTCACAGCCCCCATGCTCAGGGATGACACTGCTCAAGTTACAGATAGAATTACAAATGCACTCTATAAGCACCTACAAAGATGTATGGGTCGTGCCATCAATGGTAAACCAGGACTTGCTACTCCTACACAAGGACACCAGTCTGCTGAACCCCTGAAATATACAGGCTATACAACAGAAGTAGGACAGTAGTCCAGAACAACAGCAAATCCCATGACATGCAGACATCCGTGACCAGTATTAGCAAGACACTTATGTTACTCATGTAATCATCCAAGGCTGACATCCACAGGTAAATAGGCATGGATTTGGAAGATGACCCCAAAGGCTTCTTTGGCTAAGGATCTAAGCAGTAACACACAGATTTGCACTGTGCTGGTGCAATATTGCACTGAATATACTTGACGCTACTGATATCACCAACACACTTGATACATTCGGTGCAAGCTTCATCCCCGACAGGGCTCACAACAATACCCAAAAACGTACAGTATCCCAGACATCTGAGACATACAGGTGGTAATGGCCCTTTTAAATGGCATGACAGAGCATCAATGGAGGCAGATGGTGTCCCAGACTGCACCCTGCAGACACTACAAGACAAAGTGACCCCCCGCCTAATATAGCAATTCAGCATCAGCCTCTACACAGGCTACATGACCATTCAGTGGCGCAATGCAACAGCTATTCCTCTCCACCAAGGTGGTGACACAACTGACCATGGTAACTACCACCCCATAAGCCTGAGTAGCCTGATCTGCATGGCTATGGAGCGCATCCTCATGGCACTCATTAACATAGACAATGATAACCTCCAGACACTTGACCCAACCCAGGTCAGATTGATTGAGTGCAGATCATGCCTACTGAACCTGTTTGACATCTTACAGTCATCTAGACTTTAGGTGTGGGGTGTGGTAGTTCACACATACTACCTGGACCTCGCCATGGGTTTTAACACCATTCCCCACTCAGGTATTATTTCTACACTCACCAGCCAGTAAATACACCCATACATCACAGGTTGGTTTGCTAACAGGCTTATACACAGAACCTACATGGTAAGCCTAGCAGCCTCTAGGTCCAACTCTTGACCAGTCACAACTGGTGTCCCACCGGACTCAGTCCTGGGACCCCTACTGTTTGCCATATACTTCTCAGAGGTACGGGCTAACATAGGTGGACTACAGCAGACCATGTCTGGTGATTACTGCAAACTGGGAGCCATAACTGACAGTCCATCTGTCACAGACATCCTTCAAGGGGCCTCACATATACCAACACAGGGTGTCAGAGTCATGGCCTCCAGCTAAAGGCCACATACTGCATGGTCATTCCATTTTGGGAAACTACACACATACATATTAACACATGAGTGGCAGACACTATAATTCAGACGACGTAATGGGTATGTGGGGACCATATTAGATAGTGATCTCTCCTTTGACAATCATATCTGTGAAGTAGTTGGGACATCTGTCTATGTAGGCCATCTGATTACTTAAGGGTTCGCATCTAAACAGACTGAGGTTATTGTGAGCCTTTACTCATCACTCATCAGTCCCATCATCGAGTATGATAACCCATTTTGGATGTACCTCAGAAGACACATCCAACAGCTGGAAGGGCCATGAACGTACCTCGCCAAGAGGAATAATGCCCTCAGACATGTGTACTATGCTGCCAGACTGCATAAACTCTTGCATTACTCAGTGGCATCTCGTTTACTCAGATATGATATTTGCTGGCCAACAAAGCCATGTCCAAGTCAGGCTTAATGTATATGCTGCACCTATGGGAATCCATGTCACAGTGAGCCAATCAATGTAATGAGCTACACCTTGCCACAACCATAACTGGAAGATGCTGGAGTGACAGATTCCTGTCATGGGTACTCCCCATGCTTTGGAACTACTTCCCTGATTGCATTATATGGAGCCCCTCACTAACACTCCAGGGAATCCTTGCAGAGTGGGTGGGGAACAGTGGATACGCCCCAGGGATCCCGCAATTGGCTCTGCTCCACAGAGGGACAGTTAGTTAATCAATGGGGTGGCGACAGCAGACACATTTTAGCTAGGCTTATGAATGGACTCGGGCAGTTAGGCAAGGACCTACCTATGTACCTATGAACCTATACATACAGTATTGACACACGTTGATAGCTTAATTTACTGTTCAGGTATTGACTTACCTTGTGCCAATGGCAGTTGTGTGTACAATAGTTGAGGGCTGCCTATGTAGGATGCACACAGTAGACCACCAATACATGACAATTTACAGGTGGTCGTATGTGTGTTCCATCCATGTTTACTGTGTGTGCAGGTGGAGAAGGGTGCAGTCCATTGGTACCTACACTGTCAGTGTGTGTGTTATACATTCCCTCTTTGCCAAGGCATGGGCATACTGGGCATGTCTCCATCTGCCTACCGGGGCTGGCACAGGGTGTTCGTGGTCTGAGTTGGGAGGGTGGCCTAATGGTTAAGGTGTTTGCCTTACAAACACAAGGTGCAGTGTTTGAGTCTCACAAGGGATAATTGGCTAGGCTTACAATGGCTCGCAAGAGCAGTTAGCCTAGTACTAACCTATGACCCTATGATCCTATGAGTCCCTCTGTACCTGTGGGGCCCTTGGCAATGGTGGTGGGCTGTGAGGGCCTTCATCATTCTGTCCCTGCTGCAGCTGTTTCCACAGGATCATATTGTGTAGCATGGCACATACTATGAAGATGTGGGCACACGTGCCTGAAGAGTACTGCAAGGCTCCACCAGCTATGTCCAAGCAACGGAACTGTGATTTCAGCATCCCAAACATGTGCTCTATGATGATTCTGGTTTCTGCATGTGCCTCATTATGACATTCTTGCATGGGTGTGTGTGCATTTCTGATGGGAGTCATCATCCACGGTTCCAGTGCATAGCCAGCATCCCCCACCAGGTGGCCATATGGGATGCCCCCCCTGGCAAATATCTGATACAGCTGTGAGGCATGCCAGATGTGGGAGTAGTGATAGCTTTCATGGCTGCCAGCACACACATCCATGATAATGCCCTGGGCATTGCACATGACCTGGCAGTTGATGGAGGGGTATCCCTTGTGGTTTATGTAGCGCCTACCCTGCTCAATGGGTGGTGACTTGATGTGTATGTGCATGCAGTCTATTGCACCCAGTACCTCCGGGTAGTCTGCCACACGGTAGAAGAGACGCATATTGCTGGCCAAATCCTCCTGCTTTCGGGGGAAGTATATGTGCTCATTGGCATGTGGTAACATGGCATCCAGGAACTGGTGGAGTACCCTGGATGCTGATGCCTGTGAGATCCCCATGATATCCCCAGTTGGCCTTTGAAAGGTACCTGTGGCTTGTATTCTCAAGTTTACACATACCTTCGTGTCCACTGGGATGGGTTCCCCTCTGTTATTTCTGGCTCTGAGGTGTGGCCGGCACAGTTCAACAAGTTGCTGTATGGTGTCTCTGTCCACCCTGTAATGCTCTACTATCTCCAGATCATGTAGCCCCTGGCAGGTTACCCAGGGTCTGAACCCTCTTCTCCTCCTCTGGTGCCTGAGATGGTTGTCAGCATCATCCTCCACACCACCTTCAGTCTCCAACACATGCTGGTGAATCAAAGCTATGGCAGCCCCTAACATGTACATATTAAAAGTTCCCCGTCTGTATACACCAATGGTGCAGAGTGTCTGGGAATACACAAGTGTGTGTGAGGTGCTTTCACACTTTATACTATTGTGCTATGGATGCTGCTGGTGTAATTGGGTGTGTATGTGCAATTCCAGCTGCAGGGTATCTTAATTATGGGTTTTACAGCAGGTACTGCTATTGTGGGGCCTTTGGTGTTGAATTACGCCTGGCTGCCGTGATTCATCTATTGCCTTTCACTTCACTTTTCAACCCGATTCCCCTCCCATTGTCAGTCATGCATCCAGTTGCCGGCTTTCTTGTTTTGTACTTTCCCAACCCAGGATTGTGTTGCGAAATGTGTTATGTAGCTGATCTACTGCAAGTTTGCTTTGTTCTGCTGTGACAGTTCTCTTTTCTTTGCAGTATGGCACCTCCCCTTTCCTGCTCTGCAGGTAGCTGCTAGCAGCCTTGTTAGCTGTTGCCAATGGCCTACTGTGGGTTCCTATGTGTTAATTACTCATTTGTACTCCAGTTACCATGCTGCAGCATTTCCTTATTTTCTTCCCGTATCCTTCCTGTTTCAGCAATGGTGAGTGCCGCACACAGCCGTTTACTGGGTTTTGAGCGCGTTTTCATCCACGTTCACATGCACATTCGGTTACCTTGTGTGCTCTCAGCTAAGCAAAGCTATGGCTACTTCAACACACCCCTATCCTGCGGCTTTGCTTAGCAACAAGCAAACTAGATTAGCAATGCTCCAGTGTGCTTACAGCTAAAGTGGCGCACCCCTCTCTTGATGTCATCTTTATCTCCAGGCCACACCTCAGTGTTGTACCGCTATGCTGTGAGGTATATCCTTATGCCGGCGGGGATTTTGTGATTCAGTATTACTTGTCTCATTTGCATGGCATTGACTACTAATTCCTAGTTATCGCGCAGAACACTTTCACAGCCCCTTAGCAACTCTTGCACCATGGTGTGTTGTAGCATGTGTGCCATTGACTATTATGGGGAATTCATGAAATGTGTTACATTGCAGTTTTATTACATATAAATATATTTTCATTGTGATCCCGTTTGCACACCGATGCACTGCGATTTTAGTTTGCGTTAGTGTGGGCATGACATTAAATGTTCTTTTTTATATGTTGTGCATGTTTTTTATGCCAATGGCTATATATTTAGCCATTGGAATATATTAACAGTATAATACGTGAGTTTGGTCCGCTGTCATGGCTCCGATTTTATGTTTGAAAAAATGTAAACTGTTTTTTTCGGTTTACATTTCTGCATGCTTACACTATGCCTGCACCACTTCCTGAATCATTATATACCATAATTTGCATGCTATGCTGCTGTGCATGGGGTAATTAGCATACATGCGTCGGGAGCTGTGCGGACGTGGCGTACACAGGTAGTGCATGTGGAAACAGCTTATATCTGAATCACTCGGCGGCCATATTTGGTGTTAGATCGCCGATGCTACTCCTGCGCCTGGCGCAAGCTTCATGAATCCTGGGGAATGCGTTTTCTGGACTTGGGGGATCTTGGAATCTAGCTATGCCATAACTTGCTAGGAAGTAGTTTACCTTAGTTCAGTGTGGGGGGGTCATGGTTAGTTGGATGTGGAGTACCTGAACCATGTAATATTGTCTGACAAGACTTAATCATAGGAGGTTACAAGGCTAATGGCCCTTGGGCCCTTACAAGTCTAACCAAGAGTTCATCCCCTAAAAAGAAACCTGAGTCATCCCTGTTAATGAGGGACACAGGTGGAACCCCTGGGACAAATTTGTGGTTTCCCATCCACTCATCAAGTTTGTGCATGAAGTGGGTCAACTTTTGTTTGCAGTATATGGAAAGTCTATTCCAGAGACAGGGCACCCTCTGGGAGACAAACATGTCTCTCCAGCAGGTTTTGATAATGTTCCATATTAGATTTAAGCCTTTTGAGTGGGTAATGCTCAAAGAATTAGACTTATGGATATGGAGCATCTCTAGTAGGGCAGCATCCAAGATTGCCTTGTAGACAGGACACAGATCACCTCTAAGCACTCTGTATGATACAGAGAAGAGTGATAGTGATTTGAGCCTGTCAACATTGGACAGGTGTTGGAGGTCATGGATTCTCTTTGTGAGGTATTTCTGTGAACTTTCCAGCTGGTGCAGGTGTTTGGAGAGGTACATACCAAACAGGGCATTGTAATCAATTATTGACCTAATGAGGGAGGAGTACAGAGAGGTAATAACCTCTTTTTTTCTGGATGCAGTCCCTTTACTTATGAGATGAACCAAGTATAAGGCTTTTCTGACCACTGCTACTACATGATGGTCGAATGTGATGTTGTTGTCAACCTGCGTAATCAGATCTCTCATGACAGATTGTGTGCTTAGGGGGATGCCGTTGATGTGGTAATCAGTAAGGGGTGTGTTTTTGCCAAGTGGAATGATAATACATTTTTTTGTGTTTAGCTTAAGGCCATGACTTTGGCACTAGTCATTTATTGATGTGAGACCCTCTTGTAGTATGTTAAAAATCATTTGGGGAGTCGATGACAGCACCCAACTTACAGTTCCCCACAAACATGGTCAACCACAGGCCTTTTGTCTTTGTCTGGACCTCTGAGAAGTAGATGCTAAACAGTAGGGTTCCCAGGACAGATCCCTGGGGAATACCACTAGTGACAGGTCTGCTGTTGGAGATGGAATCAAATATTTTGACCTTGTATGTCCTATTGGTGAGCCAGCTGGCCACTCACCTGATAAGATAGGGATTTACACCAAGTTGTGTTAGCTTTTCGATGATGCCCGAGTGGGGGATTGTGTCAAGAACTTTAACCAAATCAAGGTAAGCTGTATGTTCATAGGTTCATAGGTTCATACTAGGCTATCTGCCCTAGGGCATTTATAAGCCTAGCCAGAGTGTGTTTGGCTTTCACCACCCATTTTAAATGAATTTTGCTATGCCCTTTTTCGAGGTTAGTATACTGTGCCTCTGTCTAACAGTGACACAGAAGTAATACCCGGGGTAAACCTATGATCTCCCATCCACTCATCAAGATTCCTCTTGAAGAGAGTCAATGAGGGACTCTGCCTAACCTGGACTGGGATTTTATTCCAGAGTGAAGCGAGCCTCTGGGTTATGAATCTGTCCATCCAGCATCTCCTATTTATTTCAGTGCTGAGGTTCAAGTCTCTCGAGTGCGTAGCACAATGGGATTTGGATTTTCTGAGGTGCAGCATGTCCATTAATTCCGGGTTAGACATGGCTTTATACGTCAGGCACAGATCGCCTCTGAGCAGGCAGTATGCCACTGAGTAGAGCTGGAGTTTCTTTAACCGGGCAGCATATGGCATCTGTTTGAGCCCTTTGATCCTCTTGGTGAGGTACTTTTGGGGTCTTTCCAGTTGCTGCAGGTGTCTGGTAAGGTACATCCCAAAAGGGGCATTGTACTCAATTATGGGCCTGATGAGGGATGAGTAAAGAGGCACAATGACCTCTCCTAATCTAGATGTGAATCCCTTCATGATTAGGTGGGCTATATAAAATGTTTTTCTAACCACGTTGGCCACGTGGTTTTCAAATGAGAGATTGCTATCAACTTGGGTCCCCACATCCATAATTACTTCTTCCATACTTAATGGATTACCACCTATGTGGTAATTTGTGGGCACTTTGTTTTTGCCAAAGGGGATGACTATACACTTTTTGGCATTTAGCTTGAGGCCATGGCTCTGGCACCAGTTGTCTGTTTCTATGAGGCCCTTTTGTAGGATGCTTGTGTCGGCTGGAGAGTCGATTATGGCACCTAGTTTGCAGTCATCTGCGAACTTGGTCAGCCACAGTCCTTCCGTGTTGGCCTGTACCTCCGAGAAATATATACCGAACAAGAGAGGTCCCAGGACTGAGCCTTGTGGGACGCCACTTGTAACTGGTTTGGAATATGACATGGCTCCAGCAATTCTAACCATGTGGGTTCTGTCCTTGAGCCAGTTTGCAACCCATCTAGTGACATAGAGGTTTATATTTAAGCTGGTGATCTTATCTATAATGCCTGAGTGGGGTATTGTATGGGCTTTTGGGCTTTTGCGAGGTCCAGGTAGGTTGTGTGGACCACCTTCCCCTCGTCAATGGCCTTGGTGATTGTTTCAAAGAAATTGACCAGGTTTAAGAGGCAGGATCTGCCCTTAACAAAGCCGAACTGGGTATGATCCAGTGTCTTTAGGTCCCCAATATCTTTATTTATGAGGTCCATGATGATCCTTTCCATAGCTTTGCAGATCAAGCTAGTCAGGCTTATGGGGCGATAGTTTCCAGGATCCGTTGAGGCACCACCTTTGTGAAGAGGGACCACTGTTGCTGTACGCCACTCTTTGGGTACATATCCTGTAGTAAGGCTGAGATTGAACAGTAGTTTTATGTTTGGGTTTATCTCTTCTTGGAGTTCATGTAGGACGCAGCCTGGGACACCGTCTGGTCCCATTGATGCTGTGTTTTTTGCTTTGGAGAGGATGGCTCTTACCTGAGCATCTGAGATGTCAGGGGGGCAGCACTCTGCTGGGATAGATATTTGCCCTTTTGGTGGGGGGAGTGAGAAGTTTGCTTTGAACCTGTGAGCTACGATATTGGCAATGTCTGTGGGTTCAGTGTATTTTTTGTTATTTTGGACTAATTCTGAACATATCTGGGAATTCCCACCCAGGTTCTTAACATAACTAA
Source organism: Protopterus annectens (assembly GCF_019279795.1). Taxonomy (NCBI): domain Eukaryota; kingdom Metazoa; phylum Chordata; order Ceratodontiformes; family Protopteridae; genus Protopterus; species Protopterus annectens. The sequence goes on from NC_056744.1 coordinate 1,593,347,384, forward strand.
AGAAAGCCTTGTGATTATCCTTAGTGTCCTGTGCAATTTTTCTCTCGAAGCTGGCCTTAGACGATTTTATGAGTGCCCGTAGTTTTTTGCTAATACTGATCAGAGATGCCTTCCCTTTTTGGGATTTTGCTCTGTCATATAGTGGCTTCCTCCTTCTATTGTATAGTTTGTTTATGGCTGGGGTCCACCAGACAGGACGCCTGCCTTTGGAGGATTGGGTCTTGGTTTTATTTGGGATTGCATGATCCATGCATTCCTGAAGGTGTTCATAGAATGCATTTATAAAGGATTCTGCAGTCTGGGCCATATTTTCCACAGGCCTGGGGGCTTTGAAGGATTCCACCTTGGTTTTGAGGAGTGTGAAATTTGCTTTAGAGGAGTTTTTCACTGTAGTTTTCTGGGCAGGAGGTGGGGTCGGGATGTGAATATCCATTGAGATTAGTTTATGGTCTGATCTTACCAGTGAGGGATACACTTCTGGTCTGGAGCATAGAGCCCCCATGTTGGTGATGATCAGATCCAGTATGTTTTTCCCTCTTGTGGGAGTGGTAACAAGTTGTTCCATAGCATTTGAGTTTATAAATTCTAGGAACCTTTGGGCTAGGGTGTTGGAGCTAGAGTAATGCTCCCAGTCTATGTTTGGGTAGTTGAAGTCGCCCAATATAATGCTGTTTGGAGAGACCTTCATATTTTCCAGTGTTCTCAGGAAGGCCGAGTGGGGTTCCTGGGTTTGGGAGGGTGGTCTGTAGCAGGCTGTAAACTGGAAGGCAGTTTTACCCACTGTTAGTTGCACATGAATAGTCTCTGATGCTTCGTGCTGTGCCACCAACCTGGAGGTGTGGGTATCTTTGTGAATATTGATACTCCACCTCCTTTTGTGGTTCGGTCCAAGTTTTGGGGCCGAAAAGCATGGTATGAGGTATGACCTGGTAGTGCTGGGGTGCTCTCAGGAGCCTTGAACCAGGTTTCTGTTACTGCACAGATATCAGTGTTCTCCATGCTAAGGAGAGTTTCGAGTGCGTGCATCTTGAGGTTTAGACTTCTGGCGTTGAGTAGCATTACTCTTAGTTTCTTATCCCTTGTGATACCTATGGAGGTGGGTTTGTCTTTTGAGCCTTGCCTAAAAAAGGCACTATGGGGGTGGCAAGAGCCTTTGCCAATATCCGAAAGCCCATTGGTGACAGGTGCAAGCTGTCCCTAGCGAAGCATCGTGGCTTGTCGAGCATGTCATCCCAGGCTGACAGGCATTGGATCCCCTTTGAATGACACCAGTACTTAAGCCAATTGTTGAAATTGATCATCTTGTCTTCATATTGTGGCATCATTCTTGGTGAGGGTAAGATGCTACTCAAGGTCAGGGTCATACTGGCCTGGGCTACATGCTCAGAGAGCTTCTCTATGTCTCTTTTCATGTAGTCCAGGGAGGTACATCTCAGGTCATTCACACCAGCATGGACAATGACTGAGTCATATTTGTACTTGCCTTGGAGTGATCTGAGTGCTTGTGTTATGTGGCGGATCCTAGCGCCCGACAGACAGCTCACCATGACCTTCTCCTTGTTCAGCCTGGTGAGCGGGACGTCAGTGTGCCTGACGATAGAGTCACCTATTACAAGTGTATCAGGTGTGTTGTTTAGCCTTAAGGGCTGTGACTGTTCGGCACACTGGCTTTATGAGCTATGTGTTGCACGTGTTTTGTTTTGGGGTAGCGGTTGCTTGGGAGTCTGCTTTGGAGGTCTCTGCTACTTAGGCAGATTTTTATTTAGAGCCTCCGAGTATGTTTTTGTGTGTTTATGTGTTTGGTTTGCTGTCATGGTAGGTCTATGGGAGACTGGAATTGTAGTGAGTGTGGTTTTCTTCTCCTCCTGACTGGTTACGCCAGTACTGAGTTGAGAGAGCTTAGCCTCCAGTTTGGCTATATGGTTGCATCTCTCACATGTGTTGGAATTTGTTGGGAGGAGGAGAGGGTTGTCTGTGTACATGAGGCAGTTGTAACATTGCCTCAAGATTCCCAGATTCACCAGCTGGACCAGAGAGGAGATTGACAACTGACCTTTGGACATGCTAGAATAGTATTGAGAATTCCTTTATAATTGAAAAAAAAGGGCCAATGGGGAACAAGGTACTCAAGGGGAGTTTGTGAGGGTGTAGTGCTTTTAATTTTTTAGTGCTGACTTATATAATTGCTTTAGTGAGCAAGTGCCAGGTTTTAGAGTAGGAATAGGGTGTTTATTATGAGAACTAGATCAGTTCTAAAGGAAAAAGTGAAGAGCAGAGTTTGTGGTGCCGAGAATGGTTTAAGCCCAATTAGGCGGAGCTGCCTGATGTTGCGCTATGCGCAAAATCGTGCAAAGCCACTTTAAAGTGGGTTTTATACAGGGGGACTTGAAAGAGCTAGAAATTGGCCCAAAACGGCCAATAGACTACCAGATTCTTCTGCTGGGAACACTCCTCCAGGGATAGATAGGCTGCTCTAAGCTCCCCACTGCCACTGGTGAACAAAGAAGCCTCCCTTTATCCAAGAAAGGAAATGGGCAACTCAGGAACTTTCCAAAAGTCCAGAATACAGAAAAGCCTGTATTTGGACTACTCTAGGTCAGGAAAGATGGGAAACAAGGATACTTTTTTGTTTTTTTTTCTTTTTTGCAACAAATAGCAGGAAAATGCAATAAATATGTAACACAGGCTAGCGCACTTGAGTGTGTAGCCTCAACAGGTAAATGCAACAAACAGGACAAACTTTAAAAGTGCAGGTGCAAAAACAACTTTAAACAGTTTAAAACAGTTCAAGAAGCAGAAAAGAAATACTTGCAGATAGGTATGTACTGACTTTCCCTCATCTTTCCCTGCCTTGGTGACAGTCTCAAAACAGTCAACCAGGTTAAGCAGGCAAAATCTGCCCTAGACGAATCCGAACTGGGTGGGATCAAGTGCTTGGAGATTGCCTATCTCCTTGTTTATGAGGTCCATAATGATATGCTCCATGGCTTTACAGACCAGACTTGTCAAGCTAATGGGGTGATAGTTTCCAGTGTCAGTAGTGGCACCACCTTTGTGCAAGGGGATGACAATAGCAGCTCTTCACTCTGCTGGAATGAAGCCTGTACCTAGGCTGTGGTTGAATAGAGTGCACAATGACGAAGCTTGTTCTTGCTGAAGATGGTGCAGAATGCAGCCAGGGATACTATCCGATCCCATGGAAGCTGTGTTCTTTGCCTTAGATAGGGTCTTTAACACTTGATCTACAGAGATGTGAGGTGCGGGACAAGTATCAGGGATTTCAAAAGGGCCTTTGGGGGGAAGGGGTATGATGTTTGCTCTGAATTTATCTGCTAGCAGGTTTGCTAAGTCAACAAGATCAGTGTAAGTGGTACCGTTAAGTACTAATTCAAACAAACCTGAGCTTTGCCATGGAGGTTTGTGACGTAACTGACGAAGACTTTGTGGTTTCCCTTTGTTTCGGGGGCTAGTTTTGATTCATAATTGGCTTTGGAGGTTTTCACTAGTGATTTAATTTGCTTGTTGAGGCTAACAACAGAGTTTTTCCAATTGGGAATTTGTGCCTTTTTACCCTGGGACAACAGTTTCTTCTTTTTCTTATAAAGCCTATTGATAGAGGATGTCCACCAGATAGGTTTGTGTTTCCTTGTGGAATAGGTTGTAGTTCTGTTCGGTATGGCTGAGTCCATGCAGTTATACATGTGCATGTATACTGCACTGGCATACTGTTCACCATAGTTGCCTGCATCCTCTGAGCGGTCAATGGTGTGAAGCTACTGATACCCTCCCTTAGGAGGCCGTATTCAGCTTTTGAGAATTTTTTTTAGCCTGGTTATGGCTGGGGGGGGGGGGGGGGTTGGGCAGGATAGAAACTTCGAAAGAGACAGACAGATGGTCTGATCCCACCAGGGATGAACCTACTATCAGAGTGGTGCAGAGGTCACCCATGTTGGGGAGAACCAAGTCCAGAATGTTATCTCCCCTTGTGGGGGAATGAGGTGACCTGGTCTAGTGCATTTGAATTGATGAAGTTAAGGAATCATTGGGCAAGTGTATTAGTGCAGGAATATTTCACCCAGTCTATGGTAGGGTAGTTGAAGTCACCTAGGATCAGGGTGTTAGGGGTACCTTGATGGAGTCAAGTAGGTCCAGGTAGGAGGAGTGGGTGTCCTGGGTAATGGAGGGGGATCTATAGCTGGCTATAAATTGGATGGGTGTCTTGCCAACTGTCAGTTGCATCTGGAATAGTTCTAGTGTGTCACACTGGCAAACTAGTCTGGAGGTGGGCTTGTCTTTACTAAAGATAGAGACTCCACCACCCTTAGTCTTCCTGAACTCATTTTGGGGTCAGAATGTGTGGAATGAGGCATAGCCTGGTAAGGCAGGGGTGCTGTCTGCAGCCTTGAACCAAGTTTCTGTGACTGCACAGATGTTGGCATCTTCCACTGCAAAAAGAGCCTCCAGTAAGTGCATTTTCAGGTTAAGGCTCCTAGCCTTAAACAGCATGAGCTTCATGAAGGGTAAGAGGTGTGCTTACCCTTTATATAGATAGATACATCTTTGTCTTTTACTATTTCATGTTCAGTGGATGATTAAAATGTGTGATAGGAGTTATGCACTGAGCGGGTGCCTCTATGGTTTTGAATCATGTTCCATTAAGTGCACAGACATCAGCATTCTCCAGGGTGAAGAGAGCTTCAAGGGAGTGCAGTTTCTTATTGAGATTGCTAGCACTGAGTAGTAACACCTTTAGCTTGTCCTGAATAGTTTTTGTTATGTTGCAAGGTTTGTCTGTTTGGCAATGCCTAGCTGTTTTGGCCTACATTCAAAAGCCTAGAGGCAACAGGTGAAGACTATCCCTGGCAAAACACCATGGCTTGTTGACCATGTCCTCCCAGCCTGAGAAATATTGAATCCCTTTAGAATGACACCAGTAGATAAGTCAATTGTTGAAGTTGACAATTTTCTGTTATTTTGGCATCATACTTGGAGACAGTAGAATGCTGATCAATGTTAGGCTCATACCTACCTGTGATGCATATTCTGACAGCTCAATCATATCTCTCTTCATATAATTCACAGAGGTACGTCTCACATCATGCATGCCCACATGTACTATGACTAAGCCATACTGGCACTTAGGGGTAAGTACCCTGAGTGCCTGCATGATCTGACAGATCCTGGCCCATGACAGGCAACTAACTGTAACCTTCTACTTATCCAGACTGGTAAGGGAAAAATCACTGTGTGTCATAATGGAGTCACCCATGACCAGAATGTTGGGATGTGAAGTGTTTTGACTTATGGGCTCAGTAGTTGAGATACAATGAGATTTGGCCGTATGTGTTGTGCTGGTAATGGTTTTGCTTCTGTGCATGTGGAGTTTCTGAGGACTGTGCCTGAGAGGCCTGGATAAGTTACGTGTGAGCACCTCCACATATGTGGGTCTATGTGTGTGCGGTGAGTGGTATGTGTGAGTTGTTGACAACCTGTTTGCTTCTTTTTGTGTCTGTATGTGAGATTCTAGCATCCATTTACAATGTATAACTACATTTCAAACGATACTGTATTTGCCTCTTTGAGAATTAAGTGGGTGTCATTGTACATGAAGCAATTGCTACATTGCCTCAGGCTGCCCATGTCCACAAAGCTAGAAACAGAGGTGGTAGGAAAGTGCCCATCCACGGTTGCAGGTCCTACTGTACTTTTCCAGGGATATGTGTAGATGATGTTTGCAACTAGATAAGGAATCTGCGGTTAACCTAACCAGCAATGCTGCCCAGTGCCCAAACCAGATGGTCTCTGAGCAGTGATAGTCCTGGCTGCTATGATAAGGTAATGCAGACCTAAATAGCTTTAACTAATCACTTAAATGCTGCTCACCATGAAACTAGTTTCCTTGTGAGTACCACAGGACTGAAGTAGAGTTTTGAGTTGTTTTTTATAGTGAAATTTCAGCTTCAGGTGATCATGTATATACAAGGTACTACACGGCTTACATACGCTCAGAAAAAAGCAAGTTTTACACTATGTCCTAAGGCCAATCAGGTAAGCACACAATGAGCTATCTACCAGCAATTCCCAGCTCATATAACTGAAATCAACCCTCTCCTGTCACAAGAGTGCAGACTTTAACCCTCTTGATGTAAAATGACTGGTTTGGAGCCCAAATGTTAAGGAACCACAAATAGAACCTGGAAGTACCACATCACTAGATTCAGTGTATTTCAGTGCAGAACAGCAGCCCTTATAGCAGTTTGAAAAGCAATGTTAAAACTCTAAAGAAGTGCAGAAAAAAACAATAAACCTTCACAGTATAATGATACTAAACAATGCAAGTGCAAAATTGTACTTAGTTTCATTTGGCTTGCCATGGATGGCTTCAGATGCTTGCAAAAAGTCACTGGTGTCATTGTCAAATGATGAGCAGCTCTGGATAAATAAGCCAAGACTCATGCAAATGTGAGGCATATATACTCTCAAGAAAAGCTTTGCACTAACTATGCCTTAAAGGCAATCAGGTAAGCACACACTGAACTTTCTACCGGCAATTCCCAGATCAGATAGGTTGAAATCAGCCCTCTCCTGCCATGTGAGTGCATATTTTGACCCTCTTAATGTAAAATGACTGGTTTGGAACCCAAGTGTTAAGGAACCACAGTCAGCTTTCTGGAACTAACAAATCATTAGATACAGTTTATCTTCAACTGGATCATGGTCACAGACCCTAGTACAATCCTTAAGGCTGGTACTCTCCCCGATACACTAAGTGATCACCTCTCTGCTTATGTCCATAGTACAATCTCTCAACTACATATGAAACATCTGTACAAAACAACCTAGAACTTCTCTAACTTTGACCAACAGGCATTTATCAATATGTTAAAAAATACGAACTGGACTAAGCTAAAACCAGTACCTCTAGATGAAGCAGTTAATTGTTTTAATACAGTGTTCCTAGACACCCTTAACAATATTGCTGCCCTTCATATAAAAAGAATCAAAACCAGCCATGCTCCATGGCTGTGAAAACAACAAAGCAAATAATAACTAATATGGATAAAGCATGGAAGTAATGGTTGAAAGAATAAGACCTCCTTTGACCTACGACCATTTAGGCAAGAAAAATTACAAACAAATCATAAAAAAAAAAATCCCAAGAAATGTTGATCTTCTATTAGAAAGACAATCCTATCCCACATCCAGATAACACCCCACAATAATTGCCAGTCTTTTGAAAACCTACTTCACTGCAAGTTTATCCTATCACCCCCTCCTCCAAACTCAACTTGCCCCAGACATAATACACCCCTTTCTCAGAGTACCCCTAAGTTCTCTCCTCCCAAACCTCTCTATTTCAACTCTCCTTAAGCATCTCTTATATCTCCTACTGCCTTCATACTTCAACCTATTTCAACTAACACTATAAGACTACTTCATAAACGCAAAGCTTGCTTCATCTCTGCTGATAACCTACCAGTGAAATAACTAGCTGCTGAAGCCATTGTCTACCCTGTTTTTCTACTTATTAACAGATACATGTTCGAATCATATGTTCCAATACTCTGGAAAAAGTATTTTATTATACATCTGCATAAAGGGAGTAACTCTACCGATATTTCCACTTATCGTCCCATTGATAACTTGTTTCCTATCTCAAAGCTTCTTGAAAAGTGTGTCCAAACACAATTTTAACTACCTTCATAGTAATACACTGCCAACATCACTACACCATGGCTTCAGACCAGCTCACAGTGCCACTAGTGTCTTACTATCCTTTATAGATACTATTAATAAAGCAAACAACAACTCTGGCAAATTTGTTTCTTCTCTATTTCCAGACTTATCTAAGGTATTTGACACTATTTCTCATCATTTACTTTTACAACAGCTAACTAATATTGTTTTTTCTTCCTCCTCCCTATAATGGTTCTCTAGTTATTTAAATGGCAATATTCCCTCTCCCTGTATCTATATAATACCACTGGAGTCCTCCAAGACTCTATACTTGGCTCACTCCTATTTAATATTTTCATAAATAACTTTCACATTTCCTCCTGTTAGAGATCACTCCTAAGATGTGCAGATGACTCAGCTATCATCTACGCTTCCAATACTTTGGCTCGCCTTCAACAAATTACTCAAGAAACTTTTACCTCTTTTTAGACTTGGCTCCCAAACAACCATTACTCAACCCTCAAAAAAATAAATAATGCAATAAATGAAGTAGCTGCCAATAAAAAAACTTCTAGGTGTAATGACAGATGAAAACCTTAAATTCAATCTTCATATCTAAAATAGCATCAAAAAAACACATCAGAAAATTGGAACACTCTATAGGCATAAATAATTCCTAAACATGTCTACCAAATCTACTCTTGCTATTACCTGTCTGTTACCCTCACTCTTGTATGGTCACCCAGGGCTTACTAATATACAAACTACTTTAAAAACAAACCTTGAAATGTGTTACAACAAAATTGTCAAGTTTGCTACTAATGTGAAACACTAAACTCATTACTGTATAGCTCTTCACTCTCTCAGTTGGCTGGAATTCCCACGGCACCTCACCTAACTTAAACATAGAACTGCTCTTCCACAAACCTACTACCTTCCCTGCCTAAAACTCAATATTTCATAACTAGTTACCTTAAATATCCCTTAGAGCAGAGAATAAACAACTTCTTTCTGAGCACAGACTCTCCAAGTCTGCTGGTCAAAGTCTGTACTCTTTTATTGTACCCAAAGTCTGAAACTCTAACCTTAGCAGTTAGAGTTGAGTTAAGAAAATCTTCCATCCTTTAAAGTTACACTAAAAGATTTCCTATCACAAAACACGGATATACTAATGCTGTAATTCTGGCTAAATATAGACTTCTCTACCCACGTGACATTCTTACTTCTATTACCAACCTATACTATTAATACTTTGCTTATTTTACGCTCTTGTCCTTTATTGCCATCCTTTCCTTCTCTTTTGTTTTTCCTATATCGTTTACTTCCTTTCCTCGCTACTCTATATTTAGTGTTCATGAACCTTTTAGTGTACGTGATGATCTATCTCTTCAGTACAAATGCCTATTCTTGTACATTCCTTATACTGTACTACGTCTCTCATGAAGTATGTGTGCCCTGACATTAAATATGTATTTTAATTATTTTAATGTAAGTAGTAGGGCATTAGGCATGCATCTCGATCATTTTTACATTGTATTTTATTCATGCTACGTTATTTGTAACAATATTGAAAGAGTGCTCATTCTGTGTTGTGTAATAGTATAGTGATAGTATTGGAGCTTTTCTCGCCTGGCCTTTACTGAAAATGGGTGGATTGTGGCCCAGCTGGACTTTCCCAATAAACAAATATCAATCAATCCATCAACAAATAAATGCATCTGTGCCACCTGAGGGGTGCTGGATATAAAAGAAAGCAGATATCTCACTTGTTTCTGCTTCAAACTGATGTGGAAGGTATTTTGCATATCTTTTAATGTTATGTTTATCTTACTGAAATGGTATTTTTCGCTTTAGAATATTTGTTAACTTAACTTTCATTTTTCCCCTGGGTCCTAGTTCTTCCCCTTTTTCAAAAAAAAAAAAGAAGTTTATTGAAATCAGTAATTTAGGATTTATGCAAATGTACAGCCCCTTCACTGGTTTCAAAATCGTCCTCTTGGAATGTGGAATGCATGGTTTGCTATTCAAATTTCCAGCACTTTTGAGTACAGCAGACATGCTACTGATCACTGACCTCCACTATTTCGGCATTAATGCAAATGAACAGCTCGTTGATTGGCATCCATTCCTGTTCACTGGGGAATGTAGCCACATTGTTTGAAATCTCTTATGCTCAAGAGTGCCGAATGCAACAGATGTGCTGTTGATTGATATGTACAGAGGATTGATGGAAAAGAAAGTGAAAGTGTGTGAGTGCATCCTGATTGATTGATGAAAGTGTGTATGCTTGCATGCTGTTTGATTGGAAGAAAATGTGTATGTGTTTGCGCACGCATGTGTGTGTGTGTGTGTGCTTATTGGAAGAAAGAATGTGTGTGCATGTTGACAGAAGATCTATGTGTTCATCTGGTGGGTAGCGGGGAGTGGGTATTTTTTTTAGGGATGGATGCAGAGAGAGCATTTGTATTTTTATTTTTATTTTTTTACAACCAGCCTGTGCTCCTCAGCCAAAACCAGGGCCTGGGCAGCTGCCTAGGTAACCTTGTACTGGATTTAGCCCTATTTCCCATTGAGCTATAACAACATCATTTTCCCAATTTTTATTCCTAGGGGAAAAAACAGTTAATTCACTGAAAAATAGTCACAGTTTTCACCATATCACCAAAAATATTACTTTATCTTTATTCAAGGTCATTCCCATTTCTTTAAACATCCATTGAGACAAATGAACACTTCCGTTACCTGTATTTTGTTCTTAGCAACTACAACTACATTGTCCGCATATGTCAAAACAACTGGTATTACCACCTGTTTTTGCATCTTTTATTTTATAATCTCCTTCATTCACTGTAGCATTCATTATCAGAGCAAACAATATTTCACACATGAGATATTCTTGCCTTAGACCACACTTCCTGACTATTTCTTTACTCAGCCACCGATTTATGAACACTATCACCATATGCTGACATACAAACTCTGCTAATTCTATTACCTATTCCATACATCTCCATAACATCCCACAAAGCATCATGTCTCATGGTATCAAATGCCTTGCTAATATCATCTACTATAAGTTTCACATCTTCCCTTTTACTTAAAACATTATCCACAATTTCTCTTATTCTTGACAGCATTTTCATTTTATACTATACATATTTTCGTTCATAATCTCCCTCATCTTTCTTTCCATTCTCCTCTGTATTATTCCCATAAAAAATAATCTGTGTTATGTAATGTGATGGGTCTCCAGTTTTTATTTAATTCTTTTCATCTTTCTTCCGTATAAATTTTAATATCTCAGTGCATAACTCGTCATAAACAAAGGCTTCTTTCATGCATTCATTCAGTACATTTACAAAATACCCTCAATGACATGTCATTCATTTCTTGTGCGTTTCACACCTTATACCGCATGGGCCTGATACTGAACCAACATTTACTTTAAGTACTTTATCTAATTTATTGATAATAATTTATTTTTCAAATTCTTCCTTAACTTGTTCTGGAACCTTCTTCACTTTCCATTTTCTCTCTTATTTTTCATATTTATACTATTGTACATATCTCAATGTGCTGTACTACAATACTTATAATTTACTTGTGTGTTCAATTAACTTTTCCTTTAAAATTTTTCATTTCTCTCATTATATTAATATTCTCCTTTACTATCTTACCCAGATATGTAGACACCACCTCTTTTATCCCTTGTAAATAATATTTCTGACTAAACATTAATGCCTTCCTTTCTCTCAATTTATGTTAAATATTTTTGTATGTCATAATACTGTCTTGTATTATTCTCTAAATTATCTAATACATTTCTGTATGTTCTAATATCTCACTTTCTCTTCCTTCCTTACACCATCCTGCCGCTGGAAAAAAGAAACACTTTTACACTTTTTTAAATTTAGTCTTCCTCTCAGACGAGTTTTATAGAAGTCCTTCATGGTTATGTGAACTTTCCATAACTGCAGTACTTTCTACTCTCAAAGTTTACCACATAATTTCTCACTTATTCTATTTATTCCCATTTCTATTTTAATATACTCCCTTTATTCCATCACATCCATCCTATTGCATCATAACTACATTATTTTTCCCAAATTTTATTCCTAGCAGAGACATTTCATTCATTGAAAAATACACACCCCAAATTTTCACCACATCACCCAAACCCATACTTTTATCTTTATTCAAGGTCATTCCCATTTTTAAATGTCCATTCAGGCAAACCATTACTTCCCTCATACATATTTTGTTCTTAGCAACTACTGCTGTGTCATCTGTGTATGCAAAGTTAAAGTTAAGTGAAGTTACTTCACTTGCTATCACATTCATTATCAATGCAAATGATATTCCACTCGTGTGACATCCTTGTCTTATACCAAACTTCATGCATATTTCTTTACTCAGCAGCCCATTCACTAACACTCTCAGTCTACTATTTTTATATGCTGACAAACATATCTCCTGACTCTATTACCTATTCCATACTTCTCCATAACATCCCATAAAGCATAATACCCTACTGTATCAAATGTCTTGGTAATACCACCCACCGTAAGTTTCACATCCTCCCTTTTACTTAAAATGTCCACGTTTCTCATAAACAATAACAATTCTTGACATCCCTTCCTTGTTACATTATATGTACAGGTGGGAGGCTGGAATAATGGTTGAGGTGCTTGCCTTACAGACAAAAGTTGAAGTGTTTGATTCTCACGTGGGGTAATTGGCTAGGCTTGAAATGGTCCAGCGGGGCAGTTAGTCTAGTACTAACCCATAAATCCAGCCTTCCTTTCTCTTCTATATTATTCTCTTAAAAATTATAACCTGTGTTATTTAATGTGAAGGGTCTCCAATTTTTATTTCATTCTTCACGCATTTCTTCTTTAATTTTAATATCCCACTACATAGACCTTGATAAACAAACCCTTCATTCAACCATTTATTCAGTACATTTAGAAAATGCTCTCTTTGCCAGTCCATTAATTTATTATACATTCCATATGCAATACCATCTGGGTCTGATTCTAGGTCAGCTTTTACTTTCCTAAGTACTTCATCCAATTTGCTAATAGTAATTTCTTTTTCAAATTCTTCCTTAACTCATTCTGGATATTTTGTTTACTTTCTGTTCTCTCCCTTATTTTTCCTTCTTTTTACACTTATATATATTTTACACATGCTGTACGGAAATGCTTATAATTTGCTCTTGTATTTTTTACCTCTCCTTTTACATTTTTCATTTCCCTCAATATATTATCTTCCTTTACTATTTTAGTCATATATGGTGCTACCTCTTCCCTTCTGCCTTGTAAATACTATCAATGCATAAACAGCAATGCCTTCATTTTTTCTTGATTTCTTTTATATAGATTTATTTTTCTATAACATAATACTCTCCTATATTATTCTTCAATTCTCTAATACATCGATGTACATTTTCCCATACTTTACTTTCTCTTCCTTTCTTACATTATCCTGCCACTGAAACAAAGCAGTTTTTATACTTCGTTTTAAATTCAATCCTCCACTCACACCAGTTTTTATAGTTCTTCGTGGTTATTTAATCCTTCAATAAATGTAGTACTTTCCACCATCCAATTTCATACTGTAATTTCTCATTTATTCTTTTTATTTCCTTTCCTATTTAATATGCTCTCTTTCTTCTATCAGCTCCATCCATATTGCTAAAAGGTCTGAAAAACATGTCGCAACTGTATCACCATCTGCTACCCCCATCCCTTCCAATAATGCAAATTAATTAATTTCAGATCCAAGTGTCCCCTTCTACACGTCCACTGATTTTTGTTTCACACAGCTACTTTACCACATTTTATCACTTCCTGTATTTTTCAACATATTTCCCTTTCTTTTTTTTTACATTTTCCCATTTAATCACAATTAAAATCCCCTGTAATTATAATTTTCATGTTAACCACCGTATAGTCTAATATTTGATTAAACAGATTATCTCTTTCCTCGCTAGTTATGTATGCATATAATGTAATTCTATAAAAATGTTCTCTCTACCTCACTTCCACAACAGTTAAACTTTCCATCCTTACCAATATTACATCTAGTATATTCATTGTTTTGATACACAACACAGCCACTCCAGAACAACTTTCTCTTCTTAAGTTCCATATTATAATTCCACTCCACAGTTTTTTTTTGTTTGCAGTCTTTCTTTATTTGCCAGAAAACCTACATCCTCTTAACAGAATAACAACATCACATTTAGCACATCATTCCACTATCCCTATCCTGCTTACAGTGTTAATAATACTGTTCCCATTTACTGAAAGTACTCTAAAAGTGTTGCTTTTTATTCCTTTTATGTTTAGGGGAAATAGATTTAAATTTTCATGTTCTTAGTTTTACTCTTTCCCAAACTGAATATTTTCCTGGGTTTATGTATAAATTATCCTTGATCCTCAGAATGAGATTTTTCATTGGCTAGAATGTCAAAAACATATTAGTATCAATCTCTTCTCCCGACCTTTTTTTCTGCATGCACTCTCTCTCCTCGTTTTCCCTTTCAAATTTTTTTTGTCTTCTACAGCTTCTTCTTTACCTAGTTCACCCTTTCACCAGCCTCTTGTTGTCCTTCATGTTTTTTCTTCCCTTTCCCCTTCTTTTTCATTATTGTTTGCTCTTGGCAGTCTATCCAGAAGTGTTCCTTTTTTATTCAACCTGCATTCATATACACAACTTGGCAATATGTCCTTTCTCTCCACATTGATTACATTCTATCTTGTCACAATCATTAATTAAATGAGAAAAGTCCTCACAAAAGAAAAATGATTTAGGCTGGACAGCATATCTTAATGTACCTGTACGACCAGCCACAAAAATAACACTTGGCAAGTATTTCACCATATTGTTTCCACATCTCAAAACAATTTCCAGCTTCTACCATCCAGTCCATAAATTTCTCTCATCTCTTAACTTTTACAATATTATCCACAGTTTCGCTCAGAGCCTACATATATTATTTTAACATCATCTTCTTCCAGTTCATCAGTTCTAAGCTGCAAAGTAACATTTTTTAACAATTTACTACCAGGAAACAAATAATTTTCCATGAATAAATGTCTGCATTTTTGTTACATAGTTCCAGAAATGTTATCGTCAGTCCATTAGCTTCAAATGTTAAGTCACAAAAGTTTCTATTTTAATATGTTTAAATGACCAAATGTCTTGAGCTTTAAAACCCAGAACAGATTGTCTCACACATATTTGGCTATTACAGCGATACTTTTTATTCTCATTCTCACAGCTGGTCTTCTATTTTAAAAGCAGCTTTCCTTACTTTCTTACAGTTTGTTGCTGCTTTCTTTCCTGCTTGATGTCACTGCTGCATATGTTTTATTAATTCTGTTATCCGCTGTCACAAAAATCAAACCCCTTCTCAGTTTGTTGCTACTTTCCTGTTTTACTTTCTGTCACTACTGAATACGTTTTTACTGCTGCATTCTCTGCTGCCACTTCACTTGGTTCCTTTTCCACATCGTCTGTGCTTCTGTAAAAGTTATCAGCCGTTTCACCCCATAAATCAGCAGAACTGTCACCTGGATCATCCTGCTTAAATAGGTTTAAGAGAACATCATCTGCAAACACTCTTAATGCCAGTTCTGATATTTGTACAAATTCAATAGACTCACTTACTTTTTCTCCAATGAAATGGCTAAAACCTGCTCATTTGTAACAGCCATCACACAGGAATCTTTGTTTATATTCTGAAGCTCAATAACAATCAATTTGTTCTCTAAATTCTTGTTTCTATCGGCAAAGTCCATGGGCCGGATTTACGAAGGCTTGCATGGAGTCTAAGACTAGAGTAAGACTCCATGCAGCCAACATGTCTGCCGAGTGATCCAGGAACAGCCGGCAGGGGTGTGCAAGAGAGCTCCTAAAACGACTCTTCAACAGACAGGGTTAGTTTATGCAAATTACCTCATTTGCTGCTGAAAGGTATGCAAATGAGGTAAATTTGCGATCCAGGAAACACTAACCTGTCCGAGCAAGAGTAGTGTTATTTGCAGAAATGTACTCGGTTGGCAACTGAGTACCGGTCTGCAAATAGCAAAACGGAGCCATGACAGCTCCAAATAAAGGATGCATCCAGTTGAGGAAGCATGCCAATGGCCAAATATACGACCATTGGCATGTTTATCCATTGCAAAATAATAAAAAAATATTTTTTTTTCCTTGATCTCTGATGTTTAAGCATAGTGCAGTGCCGCACAAAAGTGCGGCACTCTAAAAACCAGAAAAACAGAAAATAAAAGCCACAAACAGTGATTTTATTCAAAATATTCATCTGCCATGCAAGTGAATGGCAGGCTGAAGACAACATGGCTACTGAGTAGAGGTTGCTAAGGGGGGAAGCTCAGTCTGAGGGATGTAACCAAGCATTAGTAGGCATTCCTATGCAAATGAGGATAAGGATAGTGAATCCCAATATTTCCTGCTATGTGAACCATGTCCCTAGAGTGTAAGAGTAGGAAAAGGGGAGTAACAGAGTAGAAGATGGGTGACATCATGAGGGGGTATGCATCAAAAAGACTGTAAGCTTATTGGAGCAGAGTGGCATGTGTTTGCTGTGAGTTACTCAGGACTAGGAGAGGTGTGTCTACAGTTGTCTAAACTGAAACCCATAAACCAAAGGTGTACGCCGTGGCTATCACTAAAGTTTCTTGCAAAGCTGCTTACACTGTGTGCATGCATGTAAACCCGTCTAAGCCTGTGTGCGCGGGTGTGCACCCGTGTAAGCCTGTGTTAGGCCGTCTAAGCTTGTATACACAAATGTGCACCCGCCTAAGCCTGTGTAAGCTTGTGTAAGCCTGTGTGCGCACGTGTGTGCTTGTGTGCGCTTGTTTGCATGGCTCTGCCCCCTGTGGAAACAGAAAGGGAAAAGGAAGGAAAAGAAGTAGTAGGATGTTAACCAAGGAGATCTAGCAGAGCTGCCAGGTGAAATCAATCAGAATCAGCCAATTACACAGGCAGTACAGTAGCCCAGCCCATCCCAGCACTTAAAACTCTGCAAACAACATTCCCCCATGTTTTTCTCAGAAACACTGCAGTCAACAAAGAGAAGTGAAAACTTAAAAAGCTTAAACTGAGTTATAAAAATGTTAGGGGCTGCCACTGCTGTTATAAGGCAACATGTGCAAGATGCCGAGGGTGGTGCCATTGCGAATGCTGCTGAGCAACCCACAGTGAGGAGATGGAGAAGAGTGTACAGACCCAGGGTAACCTACCAGGGGCTACATGAGCTGGAGATAGTGGAGCACTATAGAGTGGACAGAGAGCTCCTGCAGCAAATTGTTGAGCTGTGCAGGCCATGCCTCACACACAGAACCAACAGAGGGGAACCAATCCCAGTGGAAACCAAGGTATGTGTTGGCCTAAGAATACTAGCAACAGGTACCTTCCAGAGACCAACTGGTAATATGATGGGGATTTCACAGGCATCAGCATCAAGGGTACTGCACCAGTTCCTGAATGCCATGCCAGCACATGTTGGTGATCATGTATATTTCCCCAATTCCCATGAGGTATTGGCCAGCAATATGCGTCTCTTCCAGCAAATAGTGGAATTCCCTGAGGTAGTGGGTGCAATTGACTGCAAGCACATACACATCAAAGCACCAGCTGGTGAGCAGGGTAGGGTCTACATCAACCGCAAGGGCTTCCACTCCATCAACTGCCAGGTCGTGTGCGATGCCCAGGGCATAATACTGAATATGTGTGCTGGCTGCCCTGGAAGCTACCACGATTCCCATATCTGGCATCTGTCGCAGCTGTACCAGACATTTTCAAATGAGGATATCCCTGACGGTCACCTAGTGGGGGATGCTGGATATGCACTGGAGCCGTGGCTGATGACACCCATCAGAAATGCACACACACCTAAACAAGAACTCCATAATGAGGCACACGCACAAACACGAAATGTAATCCAGCGTGTGTTTGGGATGCTCAAGTCACAGTTCCGGTGCCTGGACACATCTGGTGGAGCCTTGCAGTACTCACCAACTACATGTACCCAAATTGTCATGGTATGTGCCATGCTACACAATATGATCCTGCGAAAACAGCTGCAGCAGGAACAGCATGGGAAAGGGCCAAACAGCCCCCCACCATTGCCAAGGCCTGCACAGGCACAGTGTGACTCAGAGGAGGAGCAACCTGAGCCTGCCCCAGTAGGCAGAAGGAGGCATGCCCAGTATGCCTTGGCCTTGGCAAAGAGGCAATGCATAGCACATACACTGGTTCAGTAGGAACCCTGGAAATGATACCTCTCTCTGACTGGCACATAAAATAAAAGGGATGCCTAACTTGACACTACCTGTTTCCAAACATGTATAGGGAGTGTAGTATGTGCATCCAACATAGGCAGCCCTGCAGCACCACCTGAGGCATGATTGGCATGTTTTAAGCAATCACCAAAGTCCACAGCCACAGTACCCAAATCTCCAAAAAATATGGTTAGAAGCAGTAGGTTGAGAACAGCACATTTATTGGTACGTAATCTGAATCACACCAAACAGTAACAAACAATAAACCAAGCGCTTTCGCTCGGTTATTACCGAGCTTCTTCAAGGTTAAAAAATCTGTTGTGTAGTCAGCCATGTTAAATACTAAATGCAACATCACATGACATACCCCCCCCCCACATGTGAGTCATCCCTAATCAGTTTCTTAAAAATACACTGTGTATAAACTTTCGTTAAATGTTAAATATATGTTCCAATCCAAAATTCAAACTCAACTTTGAATCCAGTAATGCCAAAAATGAAAATATATAATATATTCCAACACATATAAAAACACATAAAAAATAAATTAAATAGTAATGAAATTAATAAACATGACAATAATAAATATTAAACTAGACCATAAAGTAAATAAATGTAACTTCTTCATTACCAATACAGCACATGGTAACCAAACTAGGGCATTAGGCTAAACTGCAAGTACATCCAATAACAATATGTTTAATGGGGAAATTTAAGCAGTCTACAAGAACCCCTATTATAATCATGCCCTTCTTAATTTGAGCACACTGTTTATATTCAAGGCGTCATTCATGTCCGGTGGTCTAATTGCGTCCAGTCTAAGCTGCCAAAACAGTTCCTGATACTCCAACCTAGCTTCCCAGTTCCCTCCCCGTGGGTCGGGTGTCACTTGTTCTAGAATTGTGAACTTAATTTGCATATTTTCATAGTTGTGAATGCTTAAAAAAGGCATTGGTCACTTTACCCTTACTAATATCATATTGGTGTTCATAGACCCTTTTCCTAAAAATCCTCTGTCTTGCCTACATAAAAACTGTGACAATGTAGGCAGATTCCCAGGTATACCACTCCTTTGGTGGCACAATTAAAGTATTGTTTAAACTTGTATCTAAAATTTCTGGAAGGGATAGAAATAATCTCTTTATTCAACATGAAGGCACATTGGTTACATGAACCACATCTATGGGTACCCTTCTTCATTCTAGTGGACTCATTCTTAACAGCCTTGTTTTTCTCAAAAAATTCTTTCAAATTCGTTCCTCTTTTTCTAACGAAACCTGGTACTGAAGGGATGAGATGTTTTATATCTTCATTCACTGAAATAATGGGCCAGTACTTCAAGATGACCTGTTCTATTACCTGAGAGTCTGAAGAATATGTATATGCAAAACTATTCTTAAATTTGGAGGTGTTGTTGTCTATCACCAACTCAGTACCGGCTGTCCCGGTACCTAATAAAGGGTAATACCTAGATTCCCTGTTATCAGTAACTTCCTGGGCCAGTCCATCAATCAAGTTGACTGGGTATCCTTTTTCTATAAATAAACCATGGAGTGTGTTAGCTTCCTCCAAAAAATATTCAAAAGTGCTACACATTCTCGAGGCTCTAATCAATTGGCCCTTAACTATCCCTTTTTTCTGGTAAAAAGGGTGCCCGCTACAAAAATGAAGGTACGAGTTGGAAAACGTAGTCTTCCTAAAAAGTTTGGAATGAAAACAGCTGTTTGTGTAGTCCTTAATTAATGTTACATCCAAATAGTGTAAAACATCTTGGTCAATGTTCTAAGTAAATCTAAGAAAATCAGTACATCCATTGATGTGTTCCAAAAACCCATTCAGGTCGTTAATAGAACCATTCCATAGTAGACAAATATCATCTAAATATCTGGTGTAATGTGTAATGGACTTTTTCCATGGTGTGTTGAACACAAATTCCTGCTCCCAGTGGTAGAGTACACAATTGGCGTATAGCGAAGCACAGCATGCTCCCATCGCCACGCCTTTCTTTTGGCGAAAAAACTCTCCATTAAAGTAAATAAAATTGTTTGTCAAAACTGTGTCCATTAAGTCCACTACTAAATTGATGACGTTATAGCCAAATAGCGTGCCGTCCAACGTAAGAGTTTGCCTAAACCATTCAAGTCCTACTATGTGAGGGATACTTGGAAATAAGTCTATAATATCAATGGTTACCATGTATAGCTCTGGACTAAACATCTGTCGGTTAATAACTTTTAAGAAATGCCAGGAGTCTTTGCAAATATGTGCAATTGGTGTTAAGACTCTTTTGGCTATATGATCTATGAATTTTGCTAAGGGCTCCGTGATACTGCCTGCCCCAGAAACAATGGGCCTAAATCTTAGAGGGGCTAGGCCTTTGTGTGTTTTTGGAATACCAAATATTATTAGTACCCTTGGCTTCATAACATGAAAATAGTTATAAAGCTGCTCATTAATAGTGCCTTGCAGGAGGTGGTCATATAAATAATAACTAATTTTGGCATAAGCTAGATTAATTTCATTAAGGGACACCAGTTCGTATTGTTCAACATCCTGCAACATTCCCTGTAGGATGAAAACGTAGTCTAACTGGTACATTAGCACCACACCCCCTCCTTTGTCAGGTTTCATAACCCGGCATTTTTCCTGCTTTAAATTCTCAATCAACTGGAATTCTTCGTTACTGAGGTTCAATGGGCACTTGTTTTTCTTGTTTTTACCATCTGTTCTAATTTCTCTCTCTACCATTTCCTCAAATATCTTAAGAGATGGATGTGTGGGGGGGTTAAAGGTGCTAGTTCTAGTTAGATCTGAATGGGTACTGGTACATGCCCAGTATGCCTTGGCCTTGGTAAAGAGGCAATGCATAGCACATACACTGGCTCAGTAGGAACCCTGGAAATGATACCTCTCTCTGACTGGCACATAAAATAAAAGGGATGCCTAACTTGACACTACCTGTTTCCAAACATGTATAGGGAGTGCAGTATGTGCATCCAACATTAGGCAGCCCTGCAGCACCACCTGAGGCATGATTGGCATGTTTTAAGCAATATAAAGCAGTGCTAAGCAGCTTTTACCAATATCTAGTATATGTAAACAAAATTGCTTGTGCAATGTTGGCCAAGGTTAGGCAAAGTTGAGCAAAGTCAGTTAAACATGCTCATATCTGCTTTACTGTTCCTTAAGCAGTCTGGTCTGGCCAGCATGAAAATAAAAAGCAGTGACAGGGCTTGAACCCACGATACTGCGCACTATAGTCATAGTACTGAACCACTAAGCCATGATAGCATTACAATGGCACAGACACAGCAGGACAATTGTACACTAATTCAAACACAAAGCAATGCTGTATCATGCCCCTAATGAGGCAAATGGGTAATCTCACCCACACGCCTATGCAGACACAGAACATCAGGCCAGGCGTTGTGATGTGGGTTGTGTAGGCTATGAAGTCGCAAGCTAATATATGTGACAATGGACGCTAAGATCTATAGTACAGTAGTATGCCTCAAGCCAGTACAATAGGCAACAGTACAGACTGTAATGGTGTCCTGTACATAGCAGTGCAGGCACAGCAAATGTGTATAAGTGTCAGGTGAAACCCACTCCTATGTACACCCACAGTAACAATCCGGTGTGCCCACGGGTAGAAATGTACAAAGAATAGCTGTCCCCCCTATATGTAGAAATGTTGATAAGTCTATGCAAAGTGTCTCATGGAAGCCCTGCAGGCACAGCATGATCCTTGTTGATCTATGACACAAAAGTGAGCCCTGCTGTAAAAATACACCTTGATTTACCGTACACATATAGTATAAATGTGTATACTTTGCGTGCTCACACACTCCAACAAATGTAGTGGAGTTCATTCAGCATCACACTGAAAGATCATACTGGGCATGCTCACACACTTAAAGAAACGAAGCAAATGTCAAGCAGGAAGATACTGAAAGGTCATACTGGGCATGCTCACACACTTAGGCTAAATATGGATGTGATAATAAGGGATCTATGGAAAATGTGTATAGTCATCTCTACTTCCAGAAACACATTCACAAAGTGGTCTGAAAATCCTGCTATGTGTTCACACAAATTGCCAGGGTCTGTGCATGTAGGTCAAAGGAGGTTGCCACTACTCAGCAGTCATCAGACCTGTCAGAGAGTACCACAACACACTTGCGAAGAATCTGACTAGACACGTTTAGCAGCTAGAAAGACCAATGAAGTACCTTAACAAGAGGATTACTGACCTCAAATAGTTGCCACATGCCACAAGAATGAATGTAACCCAAGCTGTACTCTGTTGCATACTGTCTACGCAGGAGATCTCTGCACAACAGACAGGTCCATGTCATGGTTACACTCAGATCTGTTCTGAGTTACGTGTCAATGGCACTAAATGTACAGAGCCAACTGATATTGGCAACATCCTGGCAGATAGGATCAGTGTTAACTTTACCCCCCTCTCACCCATGAAAGAGCACATGTCTATAATGGAAGACTGAAAAGTTGCTATCATCATGGCTGCACAGGTAAAAAACACTCTCCGAAGCCAGTATCACAGCAGCCATGGGACTAGATAACTTCCCAGGCTGTGTAGTATCTACTTCCCTGAAGTAAACATTAACATGGAAGGTCTGTGGCTAGTGAAGTTTCCAGAGGATTGCAAACTAGGAGACATCATTGTAAACACTAAAGATGTGGACATCCTACAAAAGGGCCTCACTGAGACAGATGGCTGTTGTCCAAGCCATGGGCTGTAGCTCAATGCCAAAAGGTGCATTATCATCACCTTTGTTAAAATCTCTGTAGCCAAGAACTACAACATAGGTGGTAGTATACCTCACACTGTAAGTGTGACAAGAGGCCCTGGGTCACAGGTGGACAGTGGATACAACTGTGATAAGCACATTCCCACAGTAGTCAGGAAACCCCCTTATGTGGCACACCTCATCACAAAATGTGTCTCATGCAGAATAAAAGAGGACATTGTTACCGTCTACTCACCACTCACTAGAACTATAAAAGAGTACAATGCCACTGTTGCTATGTACCTCACAAGACAACAACAACAACTGGAAAGCCAGCAGCAATACCTCACAAAGAGCATTAGTGGCCTGAAATACATGCCATACACAGACCATCGCAAAATGCTCCATCCGTACTCCCTTGCATATCGCCTACTCAGAGGTGTTCACTGCCTAACATACAAAGCTATGTCAAACATAGAGCTGCTGGATATGATCCACGTAAAACACTCACAATCACTCTGACCTTTGGACCCAAAACCACGAGTGAAATGCAAAAGGAAAGGATGTAGCCATTTACCTTATGGATATCCACACCTTCAGGTTACTGGCACAGCATGAGGCCTTGGAGACCATGCAAGTGCAACTAACATTGGGCAAAGCTGCCAATCAGATTGTAGCCTGCTACAGATCACGTACCTTGTCTCAAGAACTTCACTCAGTATTCCAGAGAGCAATGGCAAATATTAAGGTCCTATCAAACACCATTATATGAGGAGATTACAATTACCCAAACACTGAGTGTGTGAATTACTCGTATACAATGTCCTTTGCCCAATGTGTCCTACAGTTAAGAAACTCTAACACCCTGGAACAGCTAGTCAGCACGCCCACTACAGGTGACAACATACTGGACATGATCATCACCAACATGGGGTACCAGTGTTCCACAACAGAGATAAACCCCTCACTGGGAATATCAGATCATGAAGTAATCACACTGGACATCCACATCCCGCCCCCACACCCAGTCAATGAAACCACTTTGAAGACATTGGCAAAAGCAAACTGCACACTTCCCCAGACCAAAGTGGAAAGTTCCGAAGACCTCTTGCTATAGGATAATGATATGCAATCTGCATAAACATTTACAAGTGCATCCTATGAGCATCTACAGGGATGCATGGAATGAGACATCACAAATAAAACCAAGATGCACTCCTCCAAAAATAGGACAACAAGCAGGTGTTTGTTGCCCATAAATAAGCTAGACAACAGAAGGAGAAAACGAACACATGATAGATCCAACTTCATTAAAGGAAAGGCATCACTGATCATTATCAGGAAGAAACAATGATCGCTCATAAAATAATCCAAGGACAGTTTCTAAAGACAAATAGCCAAGGAATGTAAGAATAACAACCACAAAGCCATCGGTAGCTATACCAGACATGTAGGTGTCAACTTCCAAATATGCTGTCAGCTACTGAAAAAAGGAATGAAATACACCAAACCAACTTTCAATGCCCACATCCAGGGGGACAAGTTCAGTGTAAACTCCCCCCCCCATCACTCCCAAAAGGGCCTGTGTCCATCGCAGAAGGATGCAGCGACCCAGACATCATGGACATGCAGGTAAAGACAGCCCTCACCAAAGCTAAGAACATAGCATCAATGTGACTGCATGTTGTCCCAGGCTGCGCCTCACACTAGGCCCATAAGGAACTACACACTCACCTACATTCACTGTCCAGACTCAACTGTACCACAGGCTATGTACCCAAAGAATGGCATACACTAACAGTCATCCAGCTCCACAAGGGGTGTGCCAAAACAGAACCTGGAAACCATTGCCCAATATGTCTACTCAGCCGGGTCTACAGAGCTATTGAGCCAATTGTCATGGAATCCATACACTGAGACATTGGAGATCTTCAGACACTGGACTCTACAAAACTTCGCCTTGTTAAAGGCAGAGCCTGGTTCCCAAACCTAATTGAGTTATTTAAAACAGTTACCATGAACATAGATGGAGGTGAAAGTAGTCCACACAGCCCACCTGGACCTCACTAAGGGCTTACTACACAATTCCCCACTCTGTCATCATGGACAAGTGTACCAGCTTGAACATTAACAGCTATGTCACAGGATGGGTGGCCAAGTGGCTCACAGATCAAACACACATGTTCATAGTTGCGGGTGCCATGTCCAACTCTAAGCCAGTCACAAATGGCATCACTTGGTCCTGGGACCCCACCTGTTCAGTAGATACTGCTCAGAGGTACAGGGAAGCATGGCAGGTGTATGACTGAACAGATTTGCAGATGAATGGTAACTGTGGTCCATAATCGACTGTACAGCTGACACAGACATCCTCCAGAAATGTCTTACAGAGACAGATACCTGGTGTCAAAAAATGCCCTCAAGCTGAATGGCAAAGAATGCATAGTCATCCCCTTTGGGTAAAACAAAGTGCACACAAATTACCACATAGGTGGTAATCCAGGATGTACAGAGAAAGTCATTATGGCCCTGGGGATACTGGTAGATGGTAAACTCACCTCTGATGATCACATGCCCAAAGTGTTTAGACATTCCTTCAGTGTAGCCCATCTAATGTCACCTAATGTAACCCACGTCATATAGTCTGATGATGTCACCATCCTACAAATATACCTGTGGAAAGAGTAATTCCCAATAATGTGTATAGCGTGGCATGTTAATGCATACTCCTGTAGTATCATAAAGTCGTTAGATGGGGGTTTGAAGCCTACACTGGACAACTGTTTGCATGTGGCCTTCTTATAGGTTGGTACTAGGCTATCAGCCCTAGGGCCTAGTCATAACAATTCCCTGGCTATTTCTTCCCACACTATTTACTTCCCTGGACCCCTGTCTAGCAGGGCGACTGACGTGATCCCCGGGGTGAATTTCCTTTCTCCCATCCAATCGTCAAGGTTCCTTTTGAAGAGGACCAAAGGGGCACTCTGCTTGACATGTATGGGCAATCTATTCCAGAGTCTGGGGAGTCTCTGGGTCAGGAACCTATCCCTCCAGCATGTTTTGTTTATTGTGATGACAAGGTTTAGATCCCTGGAACGTGTGGCTCTGAGGGATTGGAATTTCTTTAAGTGTAGCATGTCCAACAGCTGTGGGTTTGACATGGCCTTGTATGTTAAGCAAAGATCGCCTCTGAGTAGACGATATGCGACAGAGTATAGCCGGAGTTTTTTAAGGCGGTCAGCGTAGGGCATTTGCTTTAGGCCTGTGATTCTTTTAGTGAGGTATTTCTGTGGCTTTCCAGTTGTTGCAGATGTCTTGAGAGGTACATACCAAACGGGGCATTGTATTCTATAATGGGTCTAATGAGGGATGAGTACAGTGGGACAATGACCTCCTTTTTTCTGGATGAAAAGCCCTTAGTGATGAGGTGTGCCACATAGAAGGATTTCCTGACTGTTGTGGTGATGTGGTTATCGAAGGTGAGACCACTGTCCACCTGTGTCCCTAAGTCTCTTATCAAACTTTCGGTGTTTAGTGTACTGCCACCTATATGGTAATTCACGGATACATGTTTTTTCCCAAAGGGGATAACTATACATTTCTTGGCATTGAGCTTGAGCCCATGGCTCTGGCACCAAGCATCTGTTTCTGTAAGGCCCTTTTGTAGAGTATCCACATCATTTGGGGATTCAGTAATGGCTCCCAGTTTGCAGTCATCTGCAAACTTTGTTATCCAGGGTCCCGTAGTGTTGGCCTGTACTTCAGAGAAGTAGATGCCAAACAAGAGCGGTCCCAGGACTGAACCCTGAGGTACTCACTTGTCACTTGTCTGGAGATGGATTTGGAGTCGGCTACTTTTACAGTGTGGGTTCTATCAGTAAGCCAGTTAGCAACCCATTGGGTGACATAGGGTTTAATGCCCAGCTTAGTAAGTTTATCTATGATTCCAGAGTGGGGGATGGTGTCAAAGGCCTTGGCAAGGTCTAGATAGGCTGTGTGGACCACCTTACCCTTGTCCATGGCTCTGGAGACTGATTCGAAGAAGTCAGTCAAGTTCAGGAGACAAGATCGGCCCTTCACAAACCCAAACTGGGTGGGGTCCAGTGTTTGAAGGTTGCCAATGTCTTTGTTTATAAGTTCCATGATAATACGCTCCATGGCCTTGCAGATAAGGCTTGTCAGACTGATGGGATGGTAGTTTCCGGGATCCAGGGTGGATCCCCCCTTGTGGAGTGGGATAACTGTAGCTGTGTGCCACTCAGTGGGCACGAAACCTGAGGTGAGGCTATGATTAAACATGACACTTAGGTGAGGTGCCAGTTCATATTGTAGTTCATGTAGTACACAGCCCTTCTTGGGAAGGAGCAACCTTTTAGGAGAGTAGTAAGAGACCTCAAAAGCGGTAAAGAGCAACCTTTTAGGAGAGTAGTAAGAGACCTCAAAAGTGATAAACTTTGTCAAGTCTGATGATGTCACCATCCTACAAATATACCTGTGGAAAAGAGATCTCCTAGTGATGTGTATAGCATGTTGTGTTAATGCATACTCCTGCATTATCATGAAGTAGGTAGGGGTTTGAATCCTGCACTGGACAAGTCTGTGCGTGTGTTGCCCTCTTGGGAAGGAGCACCTTTTTGGAGAGTAGTAAGAGACCTCAAAAGTGGTAAACTAACCTTTGTCAAGTCTGATGATGTCACCATCCTACAAATATACCTGTGGAAAAAAAGAGCTCCCAGTAATGTGTATAGCATGTTGTGTTAATGCATACTGCTGTAGTATCATACAGTATTTAGATAGGGGTTTGAATCCTGCATTGGACAGCTGTGTATTGTCCCCTAGGGAAAGAGCAACCTTTTAGGAGAGTAGTAAGAGACCTCAAAAGCGGTAACCTAACCTTTGTTAAGTCTGATGATGTCACCATCCTACAGATATACCTGTGGAAAAAATATCTCCTAGTAATGTGTATAGTGCGTTGTGTTAATGCATACTCCTGCGTTATCATGAAGTAGTTAGATAAGGGCTTGAATCTTGCACTGGACAAGTTTGTGTGTTGCCCTCTTGAGAAGGAGCAACCTTTTAGGAGAGTAGTAAGAGACCTCAACAGCAGTAAACTAACCTTTGTCAAGTCTGATGATGTCACCATCCTACAAATATACCTGTGGAAAAGAGAGCGCCCAGTAATGTGCATAGTGCATCATGTTAATGCGTACTCTTCTGATGCCATGAAGTAGTTAGATAGGAATTTGAATCTTGCACTGGACAACTGCTTGTGTGTTGTCACCTTGGGAAGGAGCAGCATTCTAGGTGAGCAGTAAACTAACCTTTGATAAGTCTGATGATGTCACCATCCTACAAATATACCTGCGGAAAAGCAAACTCCCAGTAATGTGCATAGCACATCATGTTAATGTGTACTCCTCTAATATCATGAAGTAGTTAGGTAGGGGTTTGAATCCTGCACTGGACAATTGTGTGTTGTCTCCTAGGGAAAGAGTAACATTTTAGGCGAGTAGTAAGAGACCTCAAAAGTGGTAAACTAACCTGTCAAGTCTGATGATGTCACCGTCCTACAAATATACCTGTGGAAAAGAGAATTCCAAGTAATGTGCATAGCGTGCCATGTTAATGCGTACTCCTTGAATATCATGAAGTAATTAAGTAGGGATTTGAATCCTGCACTTGGTGAGGGAGAGCGCTGTATGTGTGTGACACTGTTGGTCAATGTGTTGTGGGCTTTGCTTTTACCACTGTATGACATATCAGTATGCATTGCACGTGAGCTAGCTGTGTGGAAAATACATATACATACATGTTACCTCAATTATTGCATGTGTGGGAACCCTGCTTTCTCCAAGAACACAGCTCTCATCCTTGCCAGACTGTGCTGCTGCTTCCTAGACCTTAGGTCACATCTGCATGCTTGTGACAAGCCCAGCCACTGCAGTGATCCCTGGCCTAGGTCATCTTGTGTCACACAAAGTCATTACGGTTGCTATTGGAATGTGTGAGTGAGGGTCTATGGCCGAGGTTTATGTTAGACCTGTTCAAACGCAGCAAAGTCTGTCAATGATGACTATTCATAACAGGTGTAGAACAACCTATGTGGATATGCATGCAGACCCCTCATTGCTTATGTGATCCACCAAGGGATTCCAAAATACCTTTGGAAATGTGATTAACAAAGGAGAGATGACATAACACTTGGTTGCATGTACACATCGGTACCTGTTCATCATGTTGGTGGCTGCTACCTATGTGGTACTGTGGAGATAATATGTTCCGAAAATGTGGATGATTATGCTTAGTTTGGCTTATAGCTTTACAGCATGGGTTTGACAACAGGCATCTGTCTGTATGATACCCTTGTGGAGGATGTGTGTCATCTGGAGAATGCATTATAGGCCACAGTATGCATTACCAGACGTGGACGGACATATCCCTACTGTGATTGCTTGTATCTAAGAGAGCTATATGCCAAACAGGAGTGGTCTCAGTAATGGGTGCAGGTGAATACCAGTGGTTACTGGCATTGTATAGTACTTGAATGATCCAAATGTTGCTGTGTGTCCTACATCTGTGTGTTGGTTGTCAAGACATAATCTAATGATTGGTTATGGTCAGGCTGTTGAAGTGATGTATACTACCAGAATGCAAAACAATGACAGATAGTAACAGTATCACCCATAGCACAGTGTCAAACCATGTCATACACACATGTGTAGTCAGGTTCCGTAATGTGTGCAGTACTGTGCATACTGGCCACCAATAGAAACTATGGAGTGTTACTGTGCAATACAGAGCATGTCACCCTGGCCATGTGTCCACTATGCACGTACATGCAGACAGTGCATCTCCACCATGTTCACAACTGTACACCTGCAAATATGTGCTACACAGATCCCACACATACTGTCCACTCTCTAACACATGCTGCCAATACTGCACACATCAGCCAAGTGGCACGTGTCCGGACAGTACACAGTTGGAACCAACACTGGTGTAAACAACACTACAATGACAATCATAGCTTTAATGCATCATGCCTGCTCAGCTACACCTTCAAGCATATCATTACACTCTACTGCTGACAACATGCTAACATTGCTATACTGCTATATAGACACCCTGTGCATCAGCACGATGGTAGCCTGTTTCTGCATCGATGTTACAGATGACAGGAGGCGGCACAGGTTTCATCATATGCACAGGGTGTGTTGTTGGTTTGCCAGAGGCCTACAGTGAGCCATCCAATTGACATGTATCTGTGTGTGTGTGTGTGTGTGTGTGTGTGTGTGTGTGTGTGTGTGTGTGTGTGTGTGTGAGGGGCAAGCATACTGGAATGGGCCAATGTTGTTGTAATGTGTGTGGGTATGTGTTAGCCCTAGGTGTCTGGAGTATGTGTGTGTGTCTGCATGCACACAGTTCCACCATGTGGCTGCCATATACAGGTATTTGTGGGACAGCCACAGACTGTACCTGCGAGGCTTTACAGATCACCATCTCTGGCCACGAATACGGTACCTGTGCCTGACAGGAGTGCTACTGACACTATCAGGTACTAAGCCAGACTGGCTACTATCCCCAGAGGTGGATGGATGTACACTGGACACAGGTCCCTGCTGGGACTGTCCACAGCCACGTGCACATGGTCTTCTAGGACGTTCTATGGACAGCCCACCCCCAACATTGCTGGGGCTGGTACTGGCACTACGGGAGCAGCTGTGGCTTGAGGGATGTCTGCGGCGACTGCCAGCTGCTGATGTTGCTGGCATACATCCACGTCGATGTCTCAACCATCCCGCACTGTCCTGACACATGGACATGACATTGTGGAGGATATCTAATGTCTCTCTCTCTCCAATGTCTATCAGAGACCTTGGTGTAATGACGGATGGCACCTGCTAGGTCACAAATACTGTCAATGACGGTAGTGTTATGTGCCCTCTGTGCCCTTAGTCCCTGTCTGGTGTACCGTTCCATATGTGCCTGTGCCTCCATGACAGCCTGGAACAAGCGTGACGTTGTCAGACCTGTGGCACATCTGCCAGTGGCATGATGAGCAGCAGTGCTCCTATGAAAACCCCTGGACATCTGCCTATGTAGTACCCTACCAGACATCTGGGTATGGTTGCTGTGTTGGGATGCCTGTGCCATGGATACCACACTGTCCTGGCCAATGTCAACTGTTCGCTGTCCCTCAGCTATGGGCATTGGTGATGGATGCATTGGCAATATGACTGTATGCATGGATGGGGTGGACAGCTGTGTACTGTTGATTAATGGCCCAACGACAGACTCTGGCAAACACGCCTGTGCCTCAACACACCTATCTTCATTGTCACTATGTGGCTCAGTGACATCAATTTCCCTGCTGCAGTGAACCAGCCCTAACACAGCACCTGTGGGAGGAAGACAGGAAACACACTTTACGACCTGTACATGATGTTGGCACACATGCACACATGAACACATGCACACATGCACACATGCACACATGCACACATGAACACATGCACACAAATACTATCCTCACTACAGCAGATACCCACACATACCACCAGCAATCCAAAACATACTCAGTAGTGGTTGAAGGTGGGCTACAGTATCACAAGGCAAACAGTCATATCACACGTGTCAGCATGCAGAAAATTGTTGCTCCAGACCATGCAGTGCAAGTGTAGACAGCCCTTGTTAATAACAGTATACATGGCTTTGATGCATGTGTGTTGTTGTTCAGTGATTGGCCTCACCTTGGAATGCAATGTGTACATGGACACAACATTGCTGTGCAAGTAGTAAAAGGTCTGCAATGTCCTGTGCACCATCACTCACAGGTATACATACCATGGCTGGATGTGTATCTGTGTGTCACATAGATATCCATTTCTGATTACAGTGTCTGTGTCTGTAGCAGATAATTGTGGACACAGGTTTAGCACATGCATGCTATGTATACACACAGGATGAGTGGTGCATGTATACGTGATGGAATACCATTGCTCAACATGGCCATTGTACAGTGGGTATGGTGAGTGTAGGACATATTGTGGACATGCCAGTGCCAGCCATAACATGGCATGCTACAACATGACTGCAACATTGAACATCACACATACCCAATGTGAGTCATGTGACCTATACACTCAATAGCATTACAAGACATATATGTGTCTCTTTGTACAAATGGTGATTGCTATGCATATTGTGTATAGGTGCATATGTTTGCACACACACAACATTGAGGTGCATAGCAATGACTGCTATGTGTAGTACTGTGGTCACTGTAACTGGATGGGGTGTAGTACCATGAGCCATTATCATCATGCATCATGTGGTCACTCAAGGATACTAATGTGTGCCAGACCGCCACCTAGCATGCTGTACCTGAACTGCAGTACCGTGGCTACGTTCACAATTACACAGCCACTTGTTACATGGGTTTGTAAGGAGCCCAATAGGGAGCATTGCCTAACATGAATGTGTTATGTGTTGAAGAGTGTCGCACAGCCCCATGATAGGCCTCTACCCCTCAGGTATATTATGTGTGCTGTGTGGATGACATGTGGGATACTGAAGTGTGACCTTACAGCGGGTGTCTGGATACGTCATGTGTAGCATGTTAAGGTGTACTGCGTATGACAAAGTTGTGTATGTTGTGCATGTGTATCAACTATGCCTATCCAATGTCCAGTACGGTGTTGCCACAATTGTGTGCAATGCACTGTGTATTGCATGTGATTGGAGCAGCTACTGACATTACTGAGATGTGCATAGTTTCACAGCAAACATGCACAGCATGCATTATGCATAGGTGTGTTACGTGTACATGGCCTACACCTCACCTATGACATGCACATTTCATTAGCAATATTAAATTTATAACACACTCACTAGCATCGACCTGCTGCCTTGCTGTCACACCAGAGGGACCTAAAAGAATATAAGACAGTTTGTCAGTGGCCACAACTGTGGCATTGCTACTGTGAGTTTGCTAAACTACAGTAGTACAACAGTCGACAGTCACAGGCATACAGCTTATATTCCACATATCAGTATTGCACAACACTAGGCAGCACAACTGCTAAACACACAGTACATATCTCACATATGCATAATCTACCAATACAGGTAACAGTAGTCTACAGATAGGGCATGTTACCTGCATGCTCCATGTCAACATGCTGG
The DNA here is from genome assembly GCF_019279795.1 of Protopterus annectens. Taxonomy (NCBI): domain Eukaryota; kingdom Metazoa; phylum Chordata; order Ceratodontiformes; family Protopteridae; genus Protopterus; species Protopterus annectens. Next base: position 1,593,380,313 of record NC_056744.1, read on the forward strand.
GTGGCTCCGGCCTCCATGATGACACATGTATGTTGCCATTCCTGTTGTTGGCCAGGAGCCACCACGCTTATGAGCAGCTCCTCCACTCTGGTGAGGGGGGGATGAATGGCTACCCCACCACCTGTGGCAAGCTGTTGTCTACGGATATCAGACGCACACCGCCGGACATGTCTAATTAAATCACTGCAGTGATGGCGGACATGCTCATATGTCCGGTTAAGTAGGACTATGTCATTTACCCGACGAACAAGATCTTGCCACAGTGCAGTCCGCTCATGCTGGTCCTGGCTGGTTCTAGAGAACAGCAAGGTGTAGTGCTGCACCAGGCTGCTGTGTATTTCCTGTTCCTCTGAAGCTGTATAACATGGGTTGCATTGGTGGGCCATGCCCCTGGAAGACAATTAAACAATATGTGTGAGCAAGTCATGTGGCACACTTAACATTCTAAAGTACAGATATCAATTAACTGCCCTATATAGCATCCAATTGGCTGTCAGAGGATACACACGTTCAATACCACATATTAGTGCTCATGCCACAACTGGCTGACAGTGCCTGGCACGATCTATATATCAAACCATGTTCTGCACAGCAGCAAAGAGAAGCCAATTTGTAAGACTATACACCAGTACATGGCACACTGTATGTGACACAATGCACCACCTAGCCACAGGAGGTATATATCAAGCTAATGCATAAAGAAAGATGTCATCCATTGCAATGAATGTAAAGTACAGTTACAGTATTACCAGTATACCACCCTAGTCGTTGATGCCAAACCACTGCCTAACATATTTGCACAGTTGTTAATATAGGTGGCATACTGCTGTACTAGACTGTACATGTTGCTATATACACACATATACCCTGTAACACACATATGATTGAGGGCATGGTACAAACATAATTACAAACACATCAGACATACATACAACACACAAATGTATGCCAACACAGATGAGCTTTACCTGTGTACCATACAGTACTGTGTGTCACTACTTACAAAACCTTATGCCTGAGATATGCAATCTGTGAAGACTACAGGGAACACACAAAACAGTGCTTCCAAGCAATGTGAACATACACCATACTGTACTGTTTAGGCCTACAGCTTCAGGTAGTACCACAGTTCATATGGGAGTTGGATTCACCAACAGTACCACTCACTAAGCATACATGTATTGCTTTAGCCTACAATGGGACACCACAGTCGACAACAAGGGACTACATCACACCGTATGCCATACTACTTTTTCTGCCTAGCAATAGTATACACATCTTTTGCTGGGATCACAGCTAGGATACAAACTACCATGACAGAAACAATTTCACACTAAGCTATCACACCTTTACAGACCTTGCACACATTCAACAACACATTCACCATCACACTCAGTCAACCTCACATAGCAATTATTGCACTAAGTACATGTGTGTGCATTGTGTCATAGGTAGGTAATACGCTATTGGCCCTAGGGCCTTCAGCAGCCTAGCCATATGCTAGCCTGGCCTTTGACACACATGTAATTTAATTTCACTTGCCCCTGTCAACCAGAGCCACAGAGGTGATTCCCGGGGTGTATTTCCTATCTCCCAACCAATCGTCAGGAGTATTTATAACAACTGCTAATGAGGAGCTTTGTTTGCTATTGATAGGTGGTTTGTTCTAGAGTATGGCATGTCTCTGAGATGGGAATCTATCCCTCCAGCATGTGCTGTTTAGTGAGCTGACAAGGGTTAGGGCCCTAGAGTGGGTATCTCAGAGGGATTGTAATATGTTTACATGGAGGATGTCCAACATAGCTCTGTATGTTAGGCAGAGGTCACCTCTGGGTAGGTGGTATGCAACACAGTCTAGCTGTGGTTTTGTGAGTCGGTCTGCCTAGGGCATCTGTTTGAGGCCAGTATTACTCTTTGTGAGGTATGTCTGTGGCCTTTCCAGTTGCTGTAGTTGTCATGTGAGGTACATACCACATGGGGCATTTTACTCTATAATGGGTTTTAAGTGTGATGAGTAGAGGGGAACACTGACCTATATTTCTCTAGATGACGCACCTTTTGTGATGACGTGTAACATGTAGACAGATTACATGACTAGTGTGGCACTGTGATTATCAAAGGGGAGGCTACTATCCACCTGTGTCCCATGTTCCCTTATCACACCTTCGGTATTAGGTAGACTACCACCTATGTGGTAGTTAATGGGTACAGTGTTTTGGCAAGAAGGGATGGCACTGCTGCGTCAACACTGAGCTTCAGTCCATGCCTTGGTCACCAGGCACCTGTCGCAGTAAGTATGACCCCGTGTCTCTCTCTCTCTCTCTCTCTCCATATATATATATATATATATATATATATATATATATATATATATATATACACACACACACACACACACACACACACACACACACACACACACACACACACACATACACACACACATACATACACACATACATATAAACATCCATTGCTGTACATATAGATGTACATATAGGCACATATACAGTCCACTTTTCATAGTGGGAATATAAATTATGCGACAGTTGTGAGATATACAGTTATGTAATAATATTGCACAGTGTTGTACAGATTGCATTGAAGGTGTCCTCAGCCCATGTAGCTTTAGCAGGCCTCACTGGCTGGAGCACTGCAAAACTGACGAAGCATACCCACAGCGTTTAACCACCACATGTCATATACCAGCACTGCATGCTGTTTTCTTTGCCACACACTACAACCTACATAGAAATATGCACATAACAACCTTCAACAACAAATATATATATATATATATATATATATATATATATATATATATATATATATATACACACCCTTCACAAACAGATGCAGTATGTCCCTTGCCCTATGCACATGTACAGATACATATAGATACGTAGTGCTGCCACATATGGATGATTCACAGTATGTAGAGTACTCTTCAAAAACATCTACTACATGCCAGCAAATACATATGTGTTACATACCTTTCCTTTGTATTTCCTTGTTCCATCTGTTTTTAAAGGAAATCATTTTTTTGGGGTTTTCTCTGTCTGTTGATGTTGCTCTTTCTTTTTCTGTGTCTCTCTGTTTCTGTCTCTTTGTCTTTGTCTGTGTCTCTGTTTCTGTCTCTCTCTCGCTCTTTCTCTCTCTGTTGCTGCGATGATATTATTGCATGTGTGGACAGCAAGTACAGCCTGCTTTTCTAGGTATCTGCACATGTGCATGTGATGGCCTCTGCACCAATTGGTGCCCACCATTTAGTAATTGCATGCAGCCTGCTGTGTGGTAATTGCAGTACTCACTGTCATAGCAGCCCACTGCCATAAAATGCTAAGTTAGGTAGGTGTAGCCCTTTCAGCTTTCCAAAGTGGGGCCCATGCTTGTTTGCGGTGGACACTGTTGTGTCAGTCAGAAGGTTGGTATACGTCTTATATCTGAAGCTAGGGTTGTAGCCAGTGATTTGCATGTTGTACTCAAACCTGAATGTTGCTGCTTCTAGTACACACTTGTCAGTGTAGAATTTTGCTCACCCCTCCAAATGCTAACACAAGATACATGGGAGTATGTAGTTTCGCAATCAACTGTCACAAAAAAGTAGTTATTGCAATGTAATCTTCTGGCACATGAACTGTTTGTGAACTACTATACTGTAAATATTAATTTACTCACTTCTGAACAGTTTGTGTTTTTTTTGTGTTGACATTAGCACAGGCTGCTCAAGACAACTGGACAAATTTCAGTACTGAGTATGCCTACCTACATCCTTGGTAGAGCCTGAATACACAGGTATATTGTTCTTTTGGGTAGGGGTGCAGAAGTACAGAGAGCATTATTTATTATTGTGTGATGTTTATCTTGCTGAACATACAGGGTTGCTGTGTACCTGTTAGTCTATCAAGACAAGTAGTCTGTCTGCGTAGCTTCCACCTGTGGACATATCCAGATGGTAGCCAGTGGTTAGCCTGTTATTCTTTGTCTGTGCACCACACCAGTCTTTTCAGCACTGGAACAATGGCATTGTCACAGTTGGTTGCTACCAGTACATGGCTACATCCCTTGATATTTCACTGTTGTACTCCTACATAAGGGTATGCTTCTGGAACTTCTTCCAAAGCTATTTGCACAGTGTGTAACAGCAGAAAAGCTGATGTGCCTGTGTGTTTCTGCCTCTGCCAGGCCTCTGATACACTCGGGTATATATTTGAACAGCCTCAGGGAAAAGTACATATAAGTGAGGTACACCTGTAATATATTACAGACATTAAGTTGAGACTGTGAGAGAATCAGAGCATATGTATTAATACACGTTTTCTGACGTGCAAGCAGTGTTTACCCTTACTTATTGACATTATTCATTAAGTGTAATTCCCCACTTTTCTGCCTAATGTCACTACTTTTCAGAGGGCTTCAGAGGGACACAGCTAACATTTGTTTATGAATCAGGGACATCCCTGAAAAGCAGTCACAGTTGGGAAGTATGGCCTCTGCCCTATTCAAATATGCCAGCATTTATCCTGCTCTGATACTGTGTGGGGTTTGTAAAGTGCTACTGTAACATTATTTCCTGCTAGAATGGCTGGGTCTCTTTTCACAGTCATGTCATGCAATTCCACAACAACTGCTGGTAAAGATCCACAGAACAAGATTTGTGTTATGGCATTCCTATTTTCCCTTTACATTCACTCATTGTAATGCATGATATATTTATTACAGCACCAACTTGTTGTATGTTTACTGTGGCTTAGTGGTACTTCATGCAGTGTAGTGTGTCCGGGGTTCGAGACTGATAGAGGTGTTTTATTTTGCTGCTCAGCAGAACAAGGGCCCTGCCATGCAGAGTGACTAAGGCACTTTTAAGCAGTTGTAAGCGGGTTTACGCGAAGCTTAGCATTACTTAGCTAAGCGCACACAAGCGCACACTCGCGCAACCCGCTAACTACTGCTTAAAAGTGCTTACTCCCGCTAACCCCCGCGCTAATTTCTTTGAAAGAAAAGAAAAATGGAGAGATAGGAAAGTGGTGAAAAAGGGGGCGCAAAGAGGGAAAGACAGTAGGGAAACCAGCTCGGGATGTGCAAGATGGGTGTAGGGAAGGTCCATAGCTGCCCATTTCTTTACCAGCAACAGCTGTGCATATGTTAGAAATTTGGAGTGAAATTTGAAACCTTCCACCCCTGAGAGAGGGGCGAGGACAACAAAGTATGTTGTACTGCCAATTATAATTATCAGTTTACATGTCCAGCGGACATTTGTGCGAAATTGTCAGCTATGTATGGGGCATAATTTTTTTGTGGGAACAGATTGCCCTTTTTTTTTTGTTTTTTCAGGTGAGAGTGGGATGTGAGGTAGAGGAAGTAGGTATATTTGGGGAGGTAGGTTGGGGAGGTAAACAGACAAGACAAACAAGACGCATACAGGGGCGGAATATGACACATGTGGTGAGTGAACACAATTGATGGGGATGGATGTTTGGATATCACAAGCCCATGAGCCCACAGATGGCAACAGTGGAACTGAGATCCCCACCCATGGGCAGTCACCACTGCACCTTCACAGCCCAGAGGGTGGCTGTGCTGGGGGCTGAGTAGGAGGGGCAGGCTCACCCGTGAGTCGCGCCACTCGTGCCTCGAGCTGGCATAGAGGATCAGTGACCGAATGCTTGATCTCCCTACGCACCACAGCCTGGACCGTTCGGAGGGTGATAGGTGGCCCTCCTCTGGCCATGCTTGCATGGGGGGAACGAGCCCCATCCTCTGCAGCGCTTCCACCCGAAGGTGGCACAGGGCCACTGGAGGAGGAGGTCCCGGGCTGGGCACCAGACATGCTGGTGCCAGGTGCCATCGCCAGCTGAGGTGGGAGAGGAGGGTCCACTGAGATCGGCCTTTCCATACATTCTATGTTTAGCAGGATTTAATGACAATATGGGTTAGTAACAGACAACAGCATTCCAAATTAGTTGTAACAGCATGCAGCAGTATTCCCATTAACCCAACACACAAGAATTCCAACAGTTGAACAACAAGCATAACACATGCATATTTAGAACAACAGTGGACATTCCAACAACATGCAGGGTTAATTGGTGGCAACAGGCCACCAAGATTGTGGTATGTGAACAGGGCACATGCATAAAAGTACATGCATATATTTATAAACCAATAGGACATATGTCCCAACAAAGTTTTTCAGATTACACATACCCATTTAGGTGTGGAATGGCATTATTTATGACCATAAAGTAGGGTGTAAAAAGATCACTCCATTAACAACTTATATATACTTATAACTTTACTCTACATTCCTACTAACTGCAGGTATATATCCCCTACATGTATTATTACACTAGGCAGTGCCCATTAAATTGTGAAATGTGTTTTGATAGTTGTTTATATACCTGATCTGTATCTGACATATAAACTGTTCAAGATGCAGATGTTACTGCTACGTATTTATATATTTCATTTATATTCATATATCTACATATCTGGCTGTCTTCAAGTGACATTATCAGCTACATTTCAACAGACCCCTACATTTCTAGCAACACACTGACATTTGTGGGGAGCACAATCACAAGCTACTCATGTGCCAGATTAACCTGTACATGCTAGCCATGAACCAACAGTTGAGGACTGTATATATGCTTAAGAGCTACTGGCATTCCCTTCATCCACTTTATATGGACCTACCCAAGTGTGGATTGACAGCACTTAATACAACTGTGCTATTTCCATAATGCAAGGGTACAACAACATATCAAAGTGACATGGACACAGTCCAGGAATTATACCTTTATTAATTACATTACACACTTTTGTTGTGGCTCTCTCATTCATTTCATATTTTGGTGCATGCAGAATATTTTTATTCCAGACATTATACCTTTATTAATTGGTTACAACGCTTTTTCATGCTCTCTCACTTATTTTATATTACAATACATGCAGAGACTTTATTCAAGACTTATTATACCTTTATTAATGGGTTACAGCAATCTTTTTCAGGCTCTCTCACTTATTTTATATAACAGGACATGCAGAGAAGTTATTCAAGACTTATTAGACCTTTATTAATGGGTTATAACACTCTTTTTCAGGCTCTCTCACTTATTTTATATAATAATACATGCAGAATAATTACTAACCTGCCTGGTGGCGCAGCCTTAGCAGCCTACCTGCATAGGCTTGCCGATTCACAGCGTGGACACCTGCAGCTGTGAAGTAAATGAAGGGATATTGAGACATACCTATCCATTATATAGACTACAATAGCATTTCTTACATACTTCATTCCATGGCTACCTACTCAGTAGTGGGGCATCTTGCATGTCACGGGCCTCCTGTATCCATTGGTTTAGTTGGTCCTGCTTCTGTCTCTTCAGGTCTGCATGGTGGTGACGGACCTGCTCACCAGTCTGAGGGACGCCTGTGGCACTGGTGAGATCATGAGCTAACCGGTTCCAAGCCTCCGCTTTGTACTCCGTCCCTTGAAACTGGCCCTGCAGGAGTCTTGACTCATGATGGTGGACAAGGAGCCAAACCATGTATTTTGACTCCTCGATGCCCCACCGTTGCGCTCAAAAGCGAGTACCCTCTCCAGCACTGGCCATTCAGACTGCAGATGGGAGCTACAATCAGTTATGGCGGGTATTCCTGCCTATGGAGCTTAAATATGCCTCATTTCCCACACTTATTTGTGATTGGCCGTTTTTGAAAATTCTCAGCTAACAGCAAACCTGCTTAGCAATGGTTAAACTTCCATTTATAAGTATATGTATGTTAACTGTGCATATTTATGCTAAGCTGTCATGGCTTAGTGGTTCAGTATTTTGATTATGGTGCACAGTGTCCCGGGTTCGAGCCTTGTCATTGCTTTTTATTTTACTACTGTATAGACAGGCTAGGGGGTGTGGCTGTGTTTAGGTGAATTTGCTCAACTTTGCTCTGTGTTGCTCTACGTTGCTCCACGTTGCCTGACGTTGCCCAACGGTGCACTGTTTAGCACGGTGCGCAGCTCCGTGCAAACCTATTGTGCTAGATAAAGCACTGCTTAGCTATGGGCAACTATATTGCGCTAGGTAAAGCCCTGGTTAGCTATGGGCAACTATATTGCGCTGGGTACAACGCTGCCTAGCTATGGGCAACTATATTGTGCTGGGTACAATGCTGCTTAGCTATGGGCAATTATATGTCAATATCCTTAATGCTGCTCAACCTCTTATATTTATATATATATATATATATATATATATATATATATATATATATACATTTTGTTCACTAATACATAGGCCATTTCAATGCTTTTTACTAAAATTTCATTCATATATGTTAGGAATTATTTTATATACTAATTTAAAACATAAAATAGAAAGGGGAGTGGTGGGACTAGAACCAGGAATGCCTCCTCTTTGTGTGAAAGCTCTACCACTACGCTATTGCTATTTGGCTTAATTTGCATAAACATTTCTTATTATGCTCTTCGATGTCGAAATTGCTAACTGTAGCTAAGCAATGGGCACACCCGCACAAACGTGCGCAAATACGGGCAGCTATATCGGGAATTATAAAAAAAAAAAAAAAAAAAAAAAAATAGTTTACATTTTACATTTACAAAGGGGTTTAGTATGTGGGGATGTGTAGTGTTTGCTATGTGTACATTTCAGTGGACTCGCTCATTGCACTTGTCATTTTCACATTTATATGGTCGCAGGGGTGTGGAAATTTGGAGTGCTTGGCAGTCCGACATGCCCCCTGCAGTCTTACATGCTCAGTGTTAGCCTTCCAGTTGAGTCAGCGTGCCCTCATGCATATGCATGACGCGCTGACGTCATACTCTTAGACGGCAGTCTCCGAGTAAGACTTAGTTAGTCTTACACGGAGGATTACTGAATCCCCCCATAACTTTTCTCTCCTTCTCCATGTTGCTGTTTCCCTTAGACCTCTCTCTTGTTGCTGTAGGAGCCTTCAGGTGCCACCTAGCAGCTCCAAAGAATAGGAGAAGTTCCCCAATGCCCTAGCCAAATTTCCCCTAGTAGTATAAATAATATCTTGAGTCTCCCCTAAAAATAGGCTACTAGCCTAATGTGACTAACCTAGTCAATAAATGATAAATGAATAAATAAAATAAATGATTGCAAAGAGGAGACTGGACATCCTCAGTATCCTGAAGACAAGGAGGAAAGGCAGTGCAACAGGGAGGACAGACTTGAAATGGTGTGAAAAACATGCTGATGGATCTGTTAAAAGAATGAAATACTGAACTACAAATGTCAGAATGGATTTCTTCATGTAGAATTACATTGCTTCTAAACAAGCCACTCCAAAAAGTATATATGTGTTCTATGAAAATTATTTCAGATACTGTGCTGTGAACTCATAATAAAGCACATCTCTTAACTAATTGTTATAAACAAAAGAACATTGCTCGACTAGGAGAGTAGTTAGAAACATGCAAACAATCTAGGTTTGACCTCATTTGTATTACAAATTTTCTATGAATAGAGTACTGCCAAGTATATTGAACATGAGAGCATGAGATCATGGGAAACCTGCTTAGAAATGGAGAACCTTATAAAGTGTAACTTTTTGAGCTGACATTTAGATAACAATTACATGATGTAAAAGTCAGATGAGAAATTGTTGATCTGTACTTGGTTTCATGTAAATAAATTAGTCTTTGTAATCTGCCATTTTAGATTCACTTTTATGTAATCTCAAAATCCATTCTGAATTAAATCTGTTACCACAACATCATTTATATCTTCAGAACTTTGTTTGAGATGCAACACAGTCAGATCCTTTACAGGATATTCTTCAGAAGACAGTGAGATATGAAACTACAGCAGTCAGATTCCAGTGTAAAGGTAGGGCAGTATTTATAATTTCCACCTGTGCCCTAATATTCGGCTGTGATGGTGAGGATAAGAGTACATTTAGGAATCAGTTGCAGGACCTACTGCACAAAGCAAGTCTACATGAGTTGGTGTCGATAATGGAGGACCTAAATACTCATATCTGATCAGACAGCACTGGATATGAGGACTGGCAAAGAAAACAAATTGAGAAAACTGACTGAAGGTCCACAGAGTACAAAAAAATCTTTAGCGAACAAACCAATGTAGACCACCACAATCCTTCGATAAAACACTAATTTAATATGACAAGGCAAAATTCAACAAGCAGTTTTTAACACAGATAAGCACTTTCGGGCTCTGCCCTTCTTCAGATGAAATAAAAACAATCTTAGTCACATTTAAATACCTAATTCAAAACAGTTTCCAACCAATCAAAATTTATACTGCACCCTCCTATCTTTGAGGGCGGGTTTCATAGGAACAAATTCATTTAGTCCTGGTGTCCTATGAGCTAACAGCTCAATTATCCACTTTGCTTCTTCTCTCTCAGTGGCATCTACTAGGCTACCCTTTCTTATACTAGGAAATACATTTGCAATAGCTCTAAATCTAAACTGATGGTCATTATTTACTTCTATATGTTTATAAAGTGCATTGTGCATATTTCTAGTTCTTATGCATGAAAGATGTTGCAGAATTCTAACTTTAAACATATTATTTGTTTTCCCACATAACAATACTATAGACCAAGATCTTAGTGAATTTCTATTAATAGAATATCCGGTAACACCTATTTTCAAAGCACTACCCAAGTTACATAAAAATTATAAAGATCCCCCACTGAGACCGATCGTCTCAGGTAGAAAATGGATAACTGAAAATTTATCTATTTGGTTAGAATATACTTTAAAACCATATACAACAAGAATAATAGAAATTTTGAAAGATACACAACAATTTTTGGAAGCCATAAAAAATGTTGATATATGTGGAAAAGAAGTATTAATGGTCACCTTAGACATTGTAAATTTGTTTACAGTGATAGAAAATGAATATGGCATGAATGCTGTTTGCGAACTATGCAAAGAAATGGGTGAATCAGATGATAAGAAATTATTTACAATAAGAAAATGCTGGAATTTGGTTTTATCTAACAATGTATTTATATGCAATGACAATGTATATAGACAAACACAGGGGCTAGCCATGGGCACCCCCTGTGCTAATACATATGCAAATTTGGTTTTGTCATTTTGGGAGAGATGTTTTGTGCTAGGGGGCCAAAACAGATGGAAAAAGCATTTATTTCTTTATAGACGTTTTGTGGACGATGTTTTTATTTTATGGGAAGGGGAAAAGAGAGAACTAGTACTTTTCATAGAATATTTGGAACACACCACAACTTTTTTCAAATTTTCTCTCACATGCTCAGATGAAGCTATAGATTTTCTGGATGTCAGAATTAAAAAAGAAAGATCTGGCTTTGTTACTTCCTTGTTTCGAAAAGAATGCTGGAAAAATAATTTACTTACTTTTGATAGTATGCACCCCAGACATACATATAAGAATATAATAAGGGGTCAGGTAAGTAGAGCCTCAAGGCTTTGTACTAAAGATAGTGATTTTGAGGAAGAATTGATGAATATGGAACATATTTTTAAAAATAGAGGTTATAATGAGAGGTTGATAGTAAGTGAGTTAAGTCAGGTAATATACATAGAAAATCTGTATCTTCATTAAAGACAATTTCATCAGAAGAGCAACATCGCCATAAACTTGCATTTAATAGAATGACATTCACGTATAGTAGTAATATACATGGTGTATGTGACATTATTAAGAAAATTGGCATATACTTTTATCTGATGATAAAATAAAAGAAATAGTAGGGATAGAACCCAAATTTGGATTTAGAAGAAATAAAAATCTGAAAGACATTTTAACACAAGAAAAGAGTAACCACAAGAAAAGTTCCATTTGTCTAGTAGGTACAAAACCATGTGGGCTATGCAAAGCATGTCACTGTATTAATAAAGAGATTGTTTTTAAGCATCCAGTAACAGGGAAATTATTTCATTTTAAAGCAAAAGCCAATTGTAGAACAAATAATATAATTTATTTAGCTGAGTGTCAGCAATGCAAAGCATTTTATGTGGGAAAAACAAATAATATGTTTAAAGTTAGAATTCTGCAACATTTTTCATGCATAAGAACTAGAAATATGCACAATGCACTTTATAAAGATATAGAAGTAAATAATGACCATCAGTTTAGATTTAGAGCTATTGCAAATGTATTTCCTAGTATAAGAAAGGGTAGCCTAGTAGATGCCACTGAGAGAGAAGAAGCAAAGTGGATAATTGAGCTGTTAGCTCATAGGACACCAGGACTAAATGAATTTGTTCCTATGAAACCCACCCTCAAAGATAGGAGGGTGCAGTATAAATTTTGATTGGTTGGAAACTGTTTTGAATTAGGTATTTAAATGTGACTAAGATTGTTTTTATTTCATCTGAAGAAGGGCAGAGCCCGAAAGCGCTTATCTGTGTTAAAAACTGCTTGTTGAATTTTGCCTTGTCATATTAAATTAGTGTTTTATCGAAGGATTGTGGAGGATATGAGGACTGCTTGGATCCACATGGGTGGGGCAACAGAAATAAAAAGGTAAAGGTTATTCTAAACGTCTGTCTGGAAAGTTATTTGATGGTGGCCAACACGTGGTGCAGCAGTAGACGCAGTCACAAGATCATGTACAAGAGTGGCCAACATGTGATTTAGGTGGACTTTCTCTTAGTAAGTAAAAGGCATTGGGGTAGAATCAGATATCAAAAAGTCAGCCCTGCTTGAACAGCCATCCCTTAGCATATACCTCTGGTGGCCAAAAACCGCTGCAAGGCATGGTTGGAGGAGACTCTAAGGTTAACGGACACTAGGCTGAAGTCCTGTTTAAAAGAATTCAAGGAAATACTCACCTCAAGAAAAAGAGGAAATAAGTAGACTTGAAGAAGAAGAAAAATGTGAGAGTTTTGAAAACAGTATGTGTGAAGACTATAAAACAAATATGTAGTCCAGCCAGATGTAGAAATAGGGTATACATGGAAAGCTTGTGGTGGAATGTCCAGGAAGTTGTAAAGAGAACAAAGGAAAAGTGTGTTTGAAAATAATGGACCAGGCTAAGAAGAAACACTAGTCTGCTAACAGAGGCTAAGACAGCAGTTGCAATAACAAAGAATAAGGCATGAGAGGCACTCTACCAGCTTCTAGAAAATAAGTCAACAGATGACACAAAGAAACTATATTAGGTTGCAAGGCAAATAGAGAAAGATAAAGAAGATGGTCATCAGACAGTGTTCATAAATGATGTCAGCAACAGCCTTCTGACCAGTCCACACACCTTATGATGAAAGAGGAAGAAGACTCTCCCTAGAAGAAGTAAGAAGAGCAATAAGGAAAATGAAGTCGGGGAACGTAGCAGGCTCAGATGAGGTCACGACAGATCTGATTAACATGCTGGGTGAGATAGGGGAGAAATGGCTCCTGAGGGTACTCATACCGGTATGGGGAGAAAGACATTTCCCATATGACTATGGAATAAGCATACTGATGCCGGTGTTCAAGAACAAAGGGGACATTCACAACTGTGAATTTATGCAGTAAAGTAGAAAGTCAGATGAAAGAGGAAAAGTTCAGCTTCAGATCAGGATGCATCACAACTGACATGCTGTTTGCAGTGAGACAGACAGGCAGTGGAAGAGCTAGGGATGAAGAAAGAGTCTTTTTAGGAATTCCTAGACTTGGAGAAAGCATATGAGAATATCCTAAGAAATCTGATTGGACAGTCCTGTGATTGCTCAAAGTCCTGGAAACATTATAAGAATTAGTACAGGCTACATACAAGGACCCAGTGAGACAAGTATGAACAGTGTTCACCCTTACAGACAGGTTCCAGGTGAGAGTGGGGGGGTCATCAGAGTTCAGCTCTGAGACCACTGCTGCTCATACTAGTGATGGACTACAGTAACAAACAGTTTGGAGAGATCAACAAAGCTGCTGTATGCAGGCAATGTGGCATTAAGCGCAGGCTATGAACAAGAACTTCAGCAAATAAAAGGGAAGAGAATCCAAATCTGAAGACACATGTGATGACAATGAGCACAGACTACAGTTGTCATGACAGCAAATTGAGAAAATCAGAAGAAGCTGAAAACTGAAATATTGGAATCTGTTTAAAGCTTGAAGTACCTAGGAAGGGTGGTTGATGAGAAGGAAAGTCTGAATGTGTTGCTCAAAGCTAGAAACAGAGGAACAAGAGACAATGGACACAGAGCATCAAGGGTAGTTAGTATGTGACATAAGTATGCCAACGAAGCAGAAAAGTAAGGTGTTCAAAACAGTGGTATGACCAGTACTTCTGTAAGGTACAGAGACCTGAGCAGTTAAGGCAAAACAGTTAAGAAAGCTAGAATTAATGTAGATGAAGTACCTAAAATGGGTGAGTGGATGTATACTGTAGGACAGACGAAGGAAGGATAACATTAGAGCAAAAATCAAAGTAGGTCCAATTGTAGAGACAGTCAAAGAGAACAAATTATGGTGGCCTGGGCATATGTTTAGGAAATCAAAAGACAATTTTGTGAAGATTTGGGAGAGACAGAAAAAAGCCAAAAGAAAACAAGGATATCCAGCAAGGAAGTGGATGGACTGTGTCAGAGAAGTGCAACAATGAGGCATGATTGTTGAAGAAGTTAGGACAGTGTCACTGAATTCAGAGAGTTTTCAACAGTTCATGCAATACCCTGACCCCATATAGAAAATGGGGAAAACAGGGTTGATGATGAATGATTTATTCTCTGCTGAGTGTTCATGTATTTATCTGAAACAAAGTTGAAATTTCCCCGATATCACTGAATGTCCTTAATTTTGTTTTATATTTTTGGTCTCTGTCTCTTAACAATTGTAGTTCTATACCAAGTCATTCAAGATTATAGTCTATAAATGGGGTGGGTTGGAGGTGGATGCAGAAGAAAACAACTTACCATCTTGTTTTCTTATTTCAAAGTTTGGCTTTACAGGACTTGTGTGCAAATACATTGTATGGTAGTTAATGCAGAAGACTAAAGCTCTGAGCTGTTAGTGAGGTACTTCCTGTGACCAGGTTACTGGGTTTGATTCCTTCAACCTTCATTTGTCTAATATGCAATTCTAAGCAAGTCATTTAACCAAACAGTGCTCCCAGGTCACCCCCTGAAAATGGACATGTTGTCTAGTGGCCTTAGCCTCTCAACAAATAGGCAAAATAAAATCATTAAGAAAATAAATATGTATTCGCTGTCGAGTCTTTGTGTGAAGCAAAATCCCTAATTTCACAAAATATCTCAGACTTTTATGTTTTTAGTTCATACTTCATAAAAGTGGTATTTTTTTCTTGCAAATCATTAAAGATTGTAGTCACTAAATGATGACTGACGTTTGACTTTTCAAAGTTCATATCCTTCAGAGAATGCATGATGATGCAAATACTGTTATTCTGGCAACTTTCTAAGTAATGAGAACAATATGTAAAGTCTGTCCCTGAATTTGAACTTTCTCTTTCTTTTTTGGGGTTTGTTCCCAATTCATGTGCTAAGAGATTGAGAGGCATTTGGTGGTATTCATAGTCATAGTGTGAATGTGGTAGGGGTATCTATGATGTTTGCAAGTGAGCATAGAGGCCATTTACAGTAATAGGCAATGCCTGCAATTTATACAAAGTATAATGAGATGTAAATGAGAAACTGTAATCCAGCATATGCTAATGATGTGCTCTTGTGATTAATAGTCCAGTGCCTATACTGTATTCACATCCATTGTTAAAAGTGTTGCTGCACCTCTGATATCTACTTTGTAATCCACAGACTTGCCTCCAGTGATATGCTCAATAGTTTAAACATGTATGCACAAGCGCTAGATGACAGACATTTCCACATTGATCCCGTCAGTAGTTTAACCATATGCACGCAAGCACCTAAATGACTCCATTCGTCCATCGATCAGTAATTTAACCATGTATAAACAAGCTCTTAATAACAGCAATGTCCCCAGCAATCATTTCAGTAGTTTGACCATGTATACACAAGCACTTAATAACACCAGTGTCCCCAGCAACCCCTTCAGTAGTTTGACCATGTATGCACAAGCACTTAATAACACCAAAATTAATTATTACCCCTAGCGATCTCTTCAGTAGTTTGTCCATGTATGCACTTCAATGACATGAACATGCATCATCAACCATCAACAAATATCAACCCGTCCATCATTCATCCTTCTCTTCCATTTCAAATGCATATGTCCCAAGGAAGCCTCTATTCTACTTAAAAATATTTCCAATGACACCTCACCTAGTTCTGAAAACATAACCCCCTGGGTCATATATCAAGGCAGAAAGCATCCAAGTCTTCCTCTTACCCATGTGTATAATCTTTGTCACATATTTGAAAAACTGCTCTAATTAAACCCCTCTCAAAGCAAACCAACCCAAAAGATACAGCTTACTTCCATCCAATATTTATCCTCTGGGAAAAATTCTTGAAAAGATAGTCGACACTCAGCTCTCCCTTTATATCCAACAGTACCGCCTGCTCTTCACCAAACAACATGGAATGAAGTATTATGACAGCACTTTGGTCCCTAACAGATGACATCCTGCTAAACCCTTATAGTGCCTCCCTATAGATGCCCTATTTATAGACCTGACAAAGGCATTTGACTTCATTGACCACTATCTTCTCCAAATTAAACTAACTGAAATTGATATCAGTCCAGACACCAGTCCCTGGTTTAAAAACTTCCTTACAGACACTTCAGAAGTTAAATAGGATCATCCCAATCAGAATCTGAATGTATTACCAACAGTGGACCACAGGGATCCATTATTTCTCCCATCACTTCTCCATATTAATTAACAAGCTTCTTGTGACCTCCCCATCTCCCATTTATTGTCTATGCTGATGGCATGACCATTTACTGATCAATTAAATCTCACATCAACATTCAATGCCAACTCCAGTCAGACCTACATCAGCTCCACCAATGGTTCATAAACCATAAACTACTTCTTAACCCCACCAAGACCAAAACTATGTTTTTTGGAGCTCCACAGAAAATTCACCAAGCACATGACTCTTTATCTTTGACCTAAACAAACATTCCATAGAGACAACTTCTACCTACAAATACCTTGGAGTTTGGCTTGATCAGTCACTAAACATCTATTTACACATAGATAAAGTATGAGTCAAAATAATCTCCTTGTTTTTCTGGACAAAAAGATCTCCCCTTTTCTATCCCAACCAGCCAGAGCAGCCATTGACAAAGGAGTTTTTGTTTCTCAGTTTAAATGCTGACTCATAATTTTTGCTTCTGCCTGCAAGAAAAACACTGCCACACTCCAGACTATCTTTAACAGCATCTGTCAATTCTTTACAAACTCACCCCTCAGTGAGCATCACTGTATCACCCTAGAAAAAGCCAAATGGTACCCACAAAACAATGGTCTAAGTTTCTTTTAGGATTCCGTCTCTACAAACTACTCAACTCCATACATTTATGCTCCTTGTAGCTAGACTTCACAAAAAAAAACTCCTCATACAATCTGAGATACTACCCACAAGCCACAGCAACTCTCCTTACCACTAGAACCAAACTCCACAGCACTGCACATACCTTCTCCTCTCAGGCTCCTGCTGTTTTGGCAAGCTTTCCCCATCAACATTAAGGAAAGCAACACTTAATCTAAATTCAGAATGCAACTCAAAAAAAGTACTTCATCCAAGCCAAATGCTCCTGCTTCAACACAGGATATATCACCTAACCAATCTCCAACACAGGTTATATTACCTAACCAATCTCCAACACAGGTTATATTACCTAACCAATCTCCAACACAGGACATATCACCTAACCTATCTCCAACACAGGACATATCACCTACCAATCTCCAACACAGGACATATCACCTAACCTATCTCCAATACAGGAGATATCACCTAACCTATCTCCAACACAGGATATATCACCTGACCTATCTCCAACACAGGACATATCACCTAACCTATCTCCAACACAGGATATATCACCTAACCTATCTCCAACACAGGATATATCACCTAACCTATCTCCAACACAGGATATATCACCTAACCTATCTCTAACACAGGATATATCACCTAACCTATCCCCAACAGAGGACATATCACCTAACCTATCTCCCAACACAGGACATATCACCTAACCTATCTCCAACACAGGACATATCACCTTACCTATCTCCAACACAGGATATATCACCTAACCTATCTCCAACACAGGATACATCACCTAACCTATCTCCAACACAGGACATATCAACTAACCTATCTCCAACACAGTATATATCACCTAACCTATCTCCAACACAGGATATATCACCTAACCTATCTCCAACACAGGATATATCACCTAACCTATCTCCAGCACAGGATATATCACCTAACCTATCTCCAGCACAGGATATATCACCTAACCTATCTCCAACACAGGACATATCACCTAACCTATCTCCAACACAGGACATATCACCTAACCTATCTCCAACACAGTACATATCACCTTACCTACCTCCAACACAGGATATATCACCTAACCTATCTCCAACACAGTACATATCACCTTACCTACCTCCAACACAGGACGTATCACCTAACCTATCTCCAACACAGGACGTATCACCTAACCTATCTCCAACACAGGACGTATCACCTAACCTATCTCCAACACAGGATATATCACCTAACCTATCTCCAACACAGGACATATCACCTAACCTACCTCCTTTCCGAGTCTCTTTTCCTCTTTCAAGATTCACTGAAGATTGACTGACCTTAGAAACTAATGTATTTATTGTACATTATACTCTGCTTGATTGTACATTGATTCATGCCTGTCTGTGGAATGTATATATACACAGTTTTTTTATATGAAATTAGTCTGAACTATTCTGTTCTTGCTTACATTTCTGTATTTTTTTGTTTGTGAAATGTTTTGTATTTCATCCAGGCTGAGCCTGAAATTGGTCAGTGTTGATCATTGCACTAACCTAGTAAACAAATATAAATAAATAAAATTAATTATTCCCCCAGTACTTCCTTCAGTAGTTTGTCCACGTATACATATTGACTCAAATGACACCAAAATTTATTATATTTACCTTATTTGAGCTGTTTCATAGTAATATCCATTACTCCATATGAATCCAGTTATCCATGATGCTGTTACACATTACTCATTTAAGTTTAAGGTTATTTACATGTTTGTATGCAAATATGGCCCATTTATATTTATCTCTATAAATCAGAGTGATATTCCAATGTCTAAGGTGCCTTACCTCATAGTAACTCTCTCCTTATGCTTATGTCGTAAGTACGTTATTTGCCATAAGGAGGTGTGTTTATCAAAACACTTTTGTTTTTCCTGTCGTCGGTGTGAATCACATATTCTGACTACATTTATATATTGGGGTACTGCTGCTATTCACAGAATACCAATATGCTTCAATGAAGGGCAATACTATAAATACCACCCACTGCTTTTTATCACAGTCTAATGCTTACATGACAAAGGGGCTGTAATTTTGCTGAATGGAGGGGGTCTGTTTGTGAATGAAAGTAGTTTACCTTCTGGTTGTTTGCTTAGTTAACCATCTGACTTTTTCAGGGCTAATGTGCATTTGTTTGTGTGAAATGAGTTGGAATACTTGTGGATATTTATGTGAAACAAAGCTTTTAACTATCCCTGATTTCTCAGAATACCCCTGATTTTGCACATATATTTGGTCTGCTCCTCATAAAATCTATGATCACTGGTCAAATATTGAGAATTGTAATCACTAAATAATGACAATGCTTTGAGTTTGACTTTATATTCTTAAGAAAATGCATGCTAATACAAAAC
The DNA here is from genome assembly GCF_019279795.1 of Protopterus annectens. Lineage (NCBI taxonomy): Eukaryota > Metazoa > Chordata > Ceratodontiformes > Protopteridae > Protopterus > Protopterus annectens. The sequence goes on from NC_056744.1 coordinate 1,593,400,145, forward strand.
AAATTGTTGCTCTTGTAACTTTTTAAGTAAGTAAGAGAAATCTATCTCTGATTTTGGGTCTTTGTCTCTCATTACTTGTTTTATTTTCATGATTTGTTTGCTAAGAAGTTGAGAGGTAACATATTTTATCAAAATCAGTTGAGGTCATCAGATCAAAATGTCTCTAAATGCTGGGTGGGAGGGAGGGCTGTCTGTGGGTGAAACTAACATACTCTCTCATTTGCTCAGTTTAAAAAGTCTCTCTTTGCAGGGTTAGTGTGCATTTGTGTGAAATAAGTTTTATTTTTACTACTATCAGACATTTGAGGTGCACACAGTCAGCAATAGGCTGAATATGGGGGCTGTTTGTGGATGAAAATGACTGACTCTGGCTGACATGATCAGCTTTACTGGAGTAGTGCATATTTGTGTAAACTGTAAAGCAAGATGGAATACATTCTTGGGGCTTTTTCACATACATAAATAGTTTATTGCACAATATTTATATCCATAATAAAGTCACCATAAATAAATTTAGAACCGATGTACAGTTGACATTGTATATTCTATAACTAAACAAATATCACAATATAAACAGTAATATAGAAATTAAAACTATAATCTTGTCTACAATGTATTTTTCTTCTTACTTCCTTAGACACTTTCTGTAATAGAAAACCTGATAATTAAACAAATGAGAAGGAATTATCATATACTTCCTTAGACACTTTCTGTAATAGAAAACCTGATAATTAAACAAATGAGAAGGAATTAACCCGCGGTGGTGGTGCTGCGGTAGCATTGTCGCCACACAGTAAGACGCTGTCCAGTTCGATTCTCAGCTAGAGCGTCTTCTGCGTGGAGACATGCGTGAATGGGCGATCCTTCGTTAAAGGTTGTGCGTCAGGGCTGGTAACTTGGCATGTAAAAATAAACTACCTGTCATTAGCGGACCGGAGTTCCGCTGTGGCGACCCCTAACCGGGAAAAGCCGAAAGACACAAGCAAGATGCCTATTGAACACTCAAAGAGATGTCATTAAACCTGACAATAACAACATTTCCCATCTGAGTTAAACAAGTCATATGATGACAGATTTTAACTCTTTTTTATCACATTATCAAATAGAACAGAATTAACAGATCAATGGATATTAATTTTTGATCATGGCACCTGGGAATCACATCTGAGAGTGATTATCTCCTTTATCAAGAAGATGTCTGCTGGAGAGGGGGAGTTTGTGCTGCACAGCATATATATATATATAAAAGATACACTGTATGGAGCTCCATTTGTTTTTATAGATGTTTTGGTGTGACCATGCTATGACTTCATTGGCATAATGTAAGAATGATTCATACCAAGAAAGTGGCAGAGATTTCCAGTGTCTAAATAGATGAGCTATGAAAGATATTGCTACTGTTCTAATTCAAATGGACATTGCTTGAAAACAATGATTGGGTTCTGATTCAACCCCTAATAAAATAATTTGGCTCTTTCCAAAGGAGGGATGGAGACTATAGTGCTCCAGGCTATCGCATCATGTAGTACAGTCCTTTTAGATGAGATGTGATGACCCAGATCATATGGAAGTAGTCAGCTTCCAGAACTCCACAGTGCCGGCACATGGTTGACAGGGATCAACCCCTATGAAACAATCCATTTGGGGGTGTTGTCACCAATGCAACTATTTAAATATTGTAAATTGTAAGATATTGAGTATATTTGTGGAATAAGTTCTCCATAAGGCTTTGGTCTATTGCAGTGGAGAGGGAAAGGATGTGAGGAAGTTTCCCCATTGAGCCAATACTCCAATTGAAGGATCAGTGTTATCCCTTATACGATCATTATACACGTAACCTATTTTGAGTTTGTTCTGGGAATAACCAATATAATTTTTCTTAGATACCAAATTGTGTGCAGCCTGTAATTCTCTTACCTTGTAAGACCTTGACGCTACTTACTATGTTATTAACTTGTAGGTATTGTCACAAAAGATGTTTGAATTTTCCAAGCTGTCCTTTAATTGATTGAACTCTCTCAAGTTTTTGGGGTTAACAGATATCTTAAATGAAGGGGAGGTCTGCATCCTACCACTTCTTCCATTGCAGAGGCCTCCCATCTACTTTGATATCTTGGAATCCCAGATCCTGCATGTCAGAAATATACTTTTATATCTGCTTGACCACCCATTCTTGGCATCTTTCTGGATCCCATGTTTTATTGGAGTCAGGTTGACTTTTAGAGTGAGGCTGATCTCCAATCAGGTATAGTTCTAAGGGGAGCTAGACTGGTGTGGGATGGCTTCTTGATAGTAGGTACTGGTGTTTTGCTACAACTTCATTGTATATTTTGAACTTAGGTAATCCTATACCCGCAACACTTAACTGGCACAGCCAGATTAATCCTACTTACCCTAGGGTTTACACCATTCCATATAAAGTTTGCAATGAGCTTTTAAAAATTTTCAGTTTCTTGGGGGATGTCACATGATGTATAGAATCTAGGGCAGAATGTATGTCTTAACCATTTGACTCTTGGTTAGAGATGGGAGGACCATTCTTTCAGCAGATGATTTTGTAAGTGAGTGAATGGTAAAGTGGTTTATAGTTACTGTAAAAGACCTTCTTGGGTTCAGGGTGATGGTAATGCCTAAGTAATTTACATCTGTCTCTACTTTCCAATCCTTTTTTTCTTATCAAAGAAATTAAATCTTCCAGGGACTTTTTGATGACTGGAAATACTATGGTTTCTGGTCATTAATGGCTAATCCTGGGTGTTGTTCTAGGTAATGGAAGTATGCAAGGGCTAGAGCAATGCTCTTTTGGGGTTGAGTCACCCAGATTGTACAATCATCTGCAATCCAAGTTTCAGTAACCATGTATTTAGTTGAAAATGTATCTTATAGTGACTGAGGTGAATTGAGACAAATCTTATGGACACTTTAGTGACCAACCTGAACAGGTGAGGAAACAAGGTGTATCCTTGTCACAGGCCCCTTATTAATTGTACTGGATTTGATAATATCCAATTGGTAGCTAATATCCCATTGGTAGCTATCCTAGCTATATGGCTTGTGTATAGACATTCCAACTTCTGTATAAAGGTTAAAGGGAAATTCATATGAGTCAAATGCCTTTTTAAAATTGATTAGGACTGCAGCTCCTTGGTGATTGTATGATTCACATAATCATTGAATGTCTAACCAGATTCTAATAAGATCTGGGCTACCAGTTTTATCCTTAAGAAAATCCTGTTGAAAAACAATACTAAGTCAGGGGGTATGTTTGAGCTAGAACTTTGGCAAAAATTCTAGATGGATTAATGAGATAGTTAGAGGTATTGTGGCTTTTTTCAGTTATCACAGTCAGATATTTGAGTTGTATATAGTCGCTTGGTTGTAATTAATGCTACAGATCATCATGGAGCTCATAAACAAAGACATTGGGGACCTACAGACACTAGATCCTACCCAGTTTGGCTTTGTCAAGGGCAGATCCTGCCTTTTGAACCTGGTTGACTTCTTTGAAACAGTCACCAAAGCCATAGATGAAGGAAAGGTAGTCCACACAGCCTATCTGGACCTTGCAAAGGCATTTGACACAATACCCCACTCGGGCATCATAGATAAGCTATCCAGCTTAAATATAAACCCCTATGTCACAAGATGGGTCGCAAACTGGCTCAAAGACAGAACCCACAGAGTGAGAGTTGCTGGAGCCATGTCAGACTCAAAACCGGTCACAAGTGGCATCCCACAGGGTTCTGTCCTGGGACCACTCTTGTTCGGTATATACTTTTCCGAGGTACAGGCAAACGTGGGAGGACTATGGCTCACCAAGTTCGCAGACGACTGCAAACTGGGCGCCATAATCAACTCTCCAGCTGACACAAACATCCTTCAAAAAAGGTCTCACAGAGACAGATAACTGGTGCCAGCGCCATGGTTTAAAGCTAAATGCCAAAAAATGTATAGTCATACCCTTTGGCAAAAACAATGTGCCCACAAATTACCACATAGGCGGAAACCCATTAAGTACAGAGGAAGTTATTAGAGACCTGGGGACCCAAGTTGATAGCAATCTCTCCTTTGAAAACCACATTGCCAAAGTGGTTAGAAAGACCTTCTACATAGCCCACCTCATCATGAAGGGTTTCACATCTAGATCAAGAGAGGTAATCGTGCACCTTTATTCATCCCTCATCAGGCCCATCATAGAATACAATGCCCTTTGAGATGTACCTTACCCGACACCTGCAGCAATTAGAAAGACCCCAAAAGTATCTCACCAAGAGGATCAAGGGTCTCAAACAGATGCCATATACTGCTCGGTTAAAAAAAACTCCAGCTCTACTCAGTTGCATACCGCCTACTTCGAGGCGATCTATGCCTGACATACAAAGCTATGTCAAATCCAGAATTAATGGACATGCTCCACCTCAGTAAATCTAAATCCCTTAGAGCCACACGCCGAGGGACTTGAACCTCAGCACAGAAATAAATAGAACTTGCTGGAGGGACAGGTTCATAACCCAGAGGCTCCCTTCGCTCTGGAATAGAATTCCAGTTCATGTGAGGCAGAGCACCTCACTGAATCTATTCAAGAAGAATCTCGATAAGTGGATGGGGGATCGTAGGTTTGTCCCAGGGATTACTCCTGTGTCACTATTAGACAGAGGCACAGTAAACTAAACCTTAAAGGGCACAGTATACTCAAATCAAGGGGTGGCGTAAGCCATACAGAATCGGGCTAGGCTTATAATTGCCCCAGGGCAGATAGCCTAGTATGAACCTATGAACCTATGAACCTAAGATGTAGCTGGCCTTACGTTTAAATGAAATAGGCAACCAGGGCACTTTTATGGTGAGCAGACTTATATACTTCTTGATTTATTTTATTTTTCTTCCTCAGAAAAAAAGAAAAAAAAAGAAAAATATTGCTGTGGCAGCAGCATCCCATACAGAAAGTGACGCAATTTCCATGCTTTCAACTTGGTCCTACCATCAAGATACACAACAAAACATAATTCATTGTGTAGGTCATGTGTAAGACATTGCAGGAAGTATAGACGTTCTAGCACTTTCCATATAGGATGGCCCACCCATTCAGTTGTTGTTATGTCAGAATTAAAACTCCTTTGTATTTCAACAAAACATATATTTTTTCACTTGTAACATGCCATGATTTACACTTGTAGTCTTGTACCATGCTTTCAATTGGCTAAAGCTGTGGAATCAAATATAGAATTGCAGTGCACTGGAACATTTTAATTCTTTTCAGTCCAGTGCATCATCCTGTGGTCTTCTTATCCAGTGCCCCATGTCCATGCTAGGCCTGCCAGGTTGCGCTGCCTGGACAAACTCCAATTGTTAGCTGGGGCCAGTCACAAAACCTAAGGGCATCCCGGGGGTTTTGCCTGTCAGCATCAGCCTGCGGGTTCTTTTTCTTTAGGTATACCCCATTACTCCTACATCTCTCTGTAGCCTTTGTGGTTGCATCTGAGATGCAGGTGTACAAGGGGCTCGTGGCAAAAGCTCAGCCATGCCAACCACCCCTTCCCTTCTTGGACAATGCCCCCACAGATATGCTGTTCTTGAGACTCCACCAGGGATCACTGTACAGAGCACTCATGTAACCATCCACCACCAGTTGGATAGATACATTCATTGCTCCATTGCTGCTCCTTAAGTCCTGCAAGCTGCAAATCGAACCTGTTTTGGTTGTGCCATAGTCAGGGCATTATCACTTTATGTAAATGGGGCAGGCTATCACTGAGGTTAGAATTGCAGTTTTGTGTGTGTGTGTGTGTGTGTGTGTGTGTGTGTGTGTGTGTGTGTGTGTGTGTGTGTGTGTGTGTGTGTGTATGTATGTATGTGTGTTCACAAATGTGCTTTAGCCTTTTGTCTACCCCAGAGAGTAATAGAAGATTGTGGCTGATGGTGTCAGGCTCCCTTTTAAATTTCATGTAATAAAAATTTGGGTTCCTATCAGTTTGTCGAAACTTCAGCAGTTCGAACACCATATGTTCGAACTGTGAAGTTCAAAAACTGATTATCGTGAAGCAGCGGAACACCAAATTCTTTCCCAGGGAAAGAATTTGGGGGGCCGTTTCTGTGGCTTCCCTATATTCAGCACTGTGGTGGAAAGTTATGGGTTGGGTTCAGGTAAGTGTGCGATTGTGTGGATGTTAGGGTTGGGGCACAGGTTAGGTGAGTTATGGGTAGGGCGCAGGTGAGGTGGGTGTGCGATAATGACAGACTTTAGGATTAGGGCGGGATAGGTGAGTTAGGGTTAGGGCGTGGGTGAGGTGGGCGTGTGATAGTGACAGACTTTAGGGTTAGGGCGGGATAGGTGAGTTAGGGTTAGGGCGCGGGTCAGGTGAGTGTGCGATAGTCACGGACCTTAGGGTTAGGGTTTGGGTTAAGGTAAATGGATAGATAGTAGTGTATGTACAGTTTAGTGTAGGGTTAGATGTAGGATTTTAAGTGTATGTGTGTGGATTGCTGTGTTTTTGGTGTGCTTGTGTTGTGTGTGTGTTTCTTGGAACAGCGATTTTTTTTCTCTGGGAAAAAAAATCGCTCTTCTAAGTCTTCGATGGTTTTGCACTTCGAGGTTAGAAGTTCGAACATATGGTGTTCGAACTTCAGCCATTTCGTCGAAGTGATATAGGCCCTAAAATGTGGATAGTGAACAACCAAATAAATGTGGACTGCGGGTCAAATTTGAAAAGTATCTATTGCTGAGGGAATAAGTTTGAGCTGGGAAAACTGGGCTGTGAAAGGAAGCATGCAGTATTAAAGGGAGAAAACTTTTTTTTCTATGTGCAGTTTACGTTTTAGCTCCTAAGTAGAAACTTAGCTGAAAAATTCCTCTGACCAAGATATTCATTTTAAATATAGAACAAGGTCTTAATGAGTTTCAGTTTAAGATATTCTACTTGTTTGACTAATATGAAGGCGTTTAAAGAGGAATTAACACACAGATTAGTGACATCGCTAGTCATCTAGAAAGTGAACGTGAGGACACTGAGTCATGAGTATTTGTTTTCTAACAATATTAGAGTGTCAAACAACTTGTTTAGAATTGTTGCTGGATATTTTAAATAATTGTGACATTGACAAACCAGTCTGTGAGCAGCCTGAAACACATATTGTAACCATTTCTGGACTACAGCTAGATGGTGATGCTTTGCCTGTGTTGCTAGAGAATCCATAACCAAGTTGAACTTTATGGTAATCATAAGAAAACTACCTACATGTTAAAGAACTTTTTCATAATGTTCTTGAAATTTGTGAGGCTCAGTTTAAGGACATCTTTTCTTATTCAGATACTGATACTTGTAGTTTTTACACTTGTGGCACAGATATTTGTGACGATGTGAATGTACATATGAGTATGGATTGCCTATTCCAACAGCTAAAAGCAAATGTATGCCTAACTTTAATGTAGAATACAGTAAAGCCATCAGTAAGTTTTATGTTTGCTTTTTGAAAATGAACAGGTATTTTATAATCATGATTATACAATAACACCACATTAATATTCCAAAACATGCATGCTGATTGGCCAGAGTGCCCGTTGTAAATCCCACAATATACCAACAGAAAAAGGTCCGGTCGCCCGGACTTTTTTCCGTTGGTATAAAGTGCTCAAAAACATCTTTTGTTAACAAATAAAGTAAAAAAAAAGAAAAAACAGAGCAACTGTGACTTTCTTTTCTCCGTTGCTTCCGTTTCAAAGCATTGATGTACTGGGTATGCATGGGACGCAAGTCCCATACGCATGCTCAGTACATCAAAATAAGGAAGCAGTGTACCACAACCAGCAGAAGAAAAGTAATGCGCCGTTATACAAAGATATTATTTAAAAAAGCAAGTAATTTTTTTTCTTAAATAATGTCATTGTATAATAGCAATAACCGACTCCGCTTCGCCCTTGTGATTAAACTACACCAACTGTGGGTAAATCTTCAATATACCATACCACATCGTCGGTTATTGCTTTATTACAATACAGATAATTTTATCTCGTCTAACAGAAAATGGAAAGCTCTGAAAAATATAGCTAGCAGTGAACACATAATTATTATGCCTTCTGACAAAGCAACTGGATTATTACACTAAATGTGAAACAATGTCTATTTATATGGAATCAACAGCTGTGTGATAATCTAATTTACCAATAAGTATAACTGAGTGACTCTAACCCACCTTGCCAAAATGTTGTTGATCTGATTTTTACATGTTAAAGTCAGGGTTTTTTGATAAGAATTCTACTAAGAAAATCTGGTTATGTCAGAACATCAGCTGTAAGCTCTCTTCACCTGTACAAGTTTAATTATTGAGACAAAGTCAATCACCAATTCAGAGACACGGTAAAGCCTCACAGAGACAGGCATTTTTAGCAGCTCAGTACCATGTCTCTGAATCAGACTCAACACTGTCAGACCTGAAAGCGCTTATATTCTCCCCAGCAGCCCATGCATTATGGTAACATAGGCACCCCTACTCACACTCACATATTCAGAAAAGCATAGGCAAACACACACACACACACACACACACACACACACACACACACACACACACACACACACACACACACACACACACACACACACACACAAAACCTACCACCACAGCTCTCCTGCACTTACCTCTGATTACTTCTACTGCACAGGAGTGATTGGGTGAACAGTGTCAAAAGATATTATTCAATTTTTCCCCAGAGTAAAATTTTTTTTGGTCTAGGGATTTTATGAATCACTAGTCAAGTTAATCAGGAGCCACAGACATTTCTGGGGAGTAAACATAGCTAATTAGCATTAGCCAGCCTCCTGGACTGCTGTATTAACATGCAAATTTGTCTGCAAGAACACCTTTGTGACTCACTATGTAACAGTATGCTTATTTACTTGGTTATTTTTTGTTAAACCACTCTTACCACATTTTTGTGCTTTCTAGTCACTCAGAAAGATTACACTAAGTGTACATGTAGTCTACACTTTGTGGTAATGTTTATGAATTCCTGTTAATATCTGAAGCTGCAAGAATATCAGTAGGAAAACTAAAATTAGGGGGAAGAAGGTGTGAGTTATGTCTGTGTTGTCTGTCTGTTCACTTAGAACAGTGTACACTTAGTGTACATTTAATAAAAGGCATTATTGAATCCTAGGGTTTGTTTATCTTTAGTGGTTGCATTTATAGGCAAATAAAAGGTAAAGTTATACTTGCTTGTTTTGCACTGTACAAATTTTATACAGAATGTGGTCTTGTAGTTTTGATGTATAAATCCTTTAATTTTTGCATATAAAGGTAGTAGTCATGAGTTACTGGATTTGTTTTTATTTTTGGAAAAAAAAACTGCATTGATATTTCTTTTATTTACAACTTACATGATTCAGGAAATAATTATTTAGATTTGACTTTGGTAGGGGCTCATGATCACCATATAGTCTCCAAGCTATGTGGAAAACACATGCTTCTAATGCTGTGTTTTATCTTATACTGACCATCTCTAATCTGCTATTCAGGATCTCCCCTACACTAAAATATATAAAGGTAGAACAGCCTATACAACCTGGTCTTGATTTCATACCTAAAGTCAGTAATATCATGAAAATATTTTTGCTAAGGGCTAAAAACAAAACCTCTTCCATCATGGTGTTCTTTTGTTGTTCTTCATTTCTAGTTTCCATCTTTATTTATCACATCTCACATATACTTACTCATATACACCACAGTTGTACAATCATGTGCTTGACACAACAGACTCATGTCACATTTGATTGTGCAAAGTTGCTCAAGGTGATAGATAGTGATATTCTGCTGTTTGCTTCACATGAGAATGATATGCTACTGCTCAAAGTAAACTGTGTTTCTGTTTCTGCAAGTTTGCTACCTTCCAGAAAAAAATAGCAAGACAGGCTGTTCATTACTGTCACAGATCAGTGTCACTCTGAGGCATATCATCCTCAAATGAGACAATAATAACATAAAGTAAGGTAATACAAGGTTCACTTTCCTTGTAAATGCATAAGCTTGAGTAAATGTGTTTCATGAGTATGTGTACCCACGTTGCCAGGTAACTCAGATACTATCTTAACAGATTCAAAAAGCCACCGTGCATACCTTGTATTTTACAACATATCATTAGGGTTCTCCATGCCTTAGAGCAGCATATAAACCAAATGCCATCTCTGAATGTGTTCAGTTTAGAACATCTGAGGAGTATTCTCACTGTGTAATTATCTACTAATGCAAGATATGAAAAATCTTTATAAGAAAGTAATAGCAGTTTAAAATCAGCAGGCAGGTATGTGATACGCAAAAAACAGTTTTATCTAAGGGTAAAATGAAAAAAGAAATACTCTTTGCTTTTGCATAGATAGCATATATACTATATACACTAGCAGGTTTCAGGTTTTCAGTCCTCCAAGGTTAACTCCACTAGATGTTCTTCATGTTTCACTGTTGCAGTCATTACATTTGGGTAATCTGCTGGCAGGTTGCCTTCAGTCGGCCTGAATTCCAAAGTCTTGGGTCCTGCGTCGGGTGCTGTCTTCTCTTCCATGACGTCAGGTCATCAGGGGTATAAAACATGCAGCCGACGCCATTTTCTTTAGTCTTTCTTGCCGTGCAGTGCCCGAAGCAGAAGCATTTTGCAAGTGCCAGTCGGCCGACTACTGAAATATTCGAGTTTGAGTTTCAGAACCGAAGTCTTCACTAAAGCTAAGTACCCCATTGGGGAAACTTTTTTCTTGCTTTTTACCAATGTCAGAAAAAGTTAATAATTGTATTACTTGTGGGAAGCAAATACCTCATAAGGATTTCCATTTATACTGTATTCCTTGCCTAGGCCCTGATCACAATGTACCTGGCTGTCGGTTTTGTGCTAGATTTAACCAACGCACTAATAAGTGTCGGTATATTTTTGCATCGAAGTATTTTGGAAACAGATTTACCTACCCAGAAATGTCGTCAGAAAGCAATCCGACTACCGGAGTACATAAAAAATGCAAATAAAAGGACAGAGAAAGGCAGTCGAATTCAAAACTGATGACGAAGCTTCTCCTAAGCCAGTCGCCGGTTCACCGGTACTCAGTGAGGCGCTTTCGCAGCCCCTGATACCCGCTACCTTTGAGTTGCAGGCCTCTACTGGCACCCATGTGGAGTCCGGCATGCCGCTAGATACTCAAGGTATTGGGCCGACAGATGTATCTCCCCTGGATGGGTCCGGAGTCGCTGAGCAGGCAGCGGCTTCTGAGGGTGTATTCAGACCTCGACATTTTTATATTAAACTGATGAAAGCTGCAAAACCTAAGGCAAAGACACCTTCTAAAACTAAAAAACCAATGCCTGAGCCATGTGCACAGGCCTCTATGCCTAAAAAACAGATGATCAAAATGGCTGAAGACCTTAATACCTTGATAAGGAGTACCCATCCCCCTCCAGATAAGAGGCCTAGACAAGACACTGACTATGAATCTTTAGATCAGGTTTCTATTTCTTCTGATTCCTCTTCTGATCAGGAATTATCTTTACCTCCCTATGAGGATTCTGATGCTGAGGAGTCTATTCCATCTACATCTCCTCCTGAGGATTATTCATTTGGGGAAAACTTGCATACTTTGAGGGAGCATTTTCACTGGGAGAGTCAAGACTTCTCAGAATCAAAAAAGAGGCTCAGGGATTTCCTTCTTCTACCTCAGCACAAGCCTTTAGCCATTCCTCCTGTTTTAGACATTGTGGATGATGTGTTTTCAGAGTCAAGTCTGACCCCTGACTCCTTACCTCTGGCTCCCAGTAAGCCTGGCAGGTATTACAGGGTCCCTGGCACTCATAAATTTTTATTTAGAAACCCTGCTGCTGATACTGAAACTATTTCACAGGGTCCAAAGGGAGTTAAGGCCTCAGCAGCAAAAAACCCGACCCCCTCCGACAGAGATTCAAGGGCACTGGACAGATGGGGAAAAACGGTTTATACATAAGCAACCTTGGCAATCAGGGCCTTAAACTGTCAATTTCATATGCTTAAGTACCAACAACATGTTATGGGATTGCTGAAACAGAAAATTATGTTGATTTCAGAATGTGGAGAAAATAAGGAATTGCAGGAATTATTGCATGCAGCTGAACAAGTTGGAAAGCATACTTTGCAATGTGGTTTTGATTCTTTAGAGGCCTCCTGCAGGGCCGCAGTTACTGGATCTGTGATTAGGAGGCATGCCTGGTTAAGGGAACAAAATTTGCCTGATCATGTTAAAGCTAAATTGCTAGATGCATCTTTACAGCATTATTCTGTGTTTGTTATTGAGGCAGAAGAGGTTTTAAAGAAAATGGAAGGCAAAGCTAAGTCTATGCAAACTGTTAAAGATTTCTTACAAGTGTAGTCACCTAGATTCAGTAGACACTGGCCTACAAAAAATTGGTCCTTTCCTGTGTCAGACAGAGCTCAAAGGGGAAAATCCAGATGCCCTAAGGGTTCCAGGTACCAGGCTCAAGACTCATGCAGGTCAAAGCAATGGGGTGCATCCACCTCCAAATCTGGAGGAGATAAAGCGAAAACCTACAGAAAGCAATCCCAATGACTTCCCTCTGCCTACACCAAGCACATATCTTTTGGCAGCACCCATAGGGGGAAAATTAGCACTTTTTGCTCAAAATTGGCAGTTAATAACCCAGGACAAGTGGTTACTAAACATCGTATCACAGGGATACAGATTCCATTTCCATACTCTGCCAATGACAAATGGTTGGCCAGATCTGCCAAAAAACCAATGGGCAGAGGCACAGAAACAGGTTACATCCCTCATGGATATGGGGGCCATTCAGACAGTACCAGAACAGGCAAAAGGACAAGGTTTTTACTCGACTGTTCTTAGTACCCAGAAAGGACAAGTCCTGGTGGCCAATACTGGATTTGTCGATTTTGAACACATACCTGGACATTCCAAAATTCAAAATGCTCACCTTGCAACAGCTTCTGCTCATGCTGGGCAAGAATGCTTGGCTGGTGACTTTAGACCTAAAAGAGGTATACCTGCATGTCCCAATAAGACAGTCATGCAGAAGATACCTCAGATTCAAGGCTGGCTTAATGCATTACCAATTCTCTGCACTGCACTTTGGCTTATCTACTGCGCCCAGGGTCTTTACAAAGTGCCTGGCACCAGTAATTGCATTTTGCAGACAAAGAAGTATTCAAATATATCCTTACTTGGACGACTGTCTCATTCAAGCAGAGAACAAGGACGCTCTTCTACACCTGGCGTTTTTGAAAAGGCTTCTAACATGCCTAGGGTACACAATTAATGAAAAGAAATCACAACTGGTACCCTCTCAAAATATAACATTCCTGGGTGCAAGCTTGAATACAACTGCCCAGATGGCTTAACTCACGCCAGACAAACAAAGGCAACTGACTACTTAATTCAAACTGATGGCAACAAAAACCCAATCTTCTGCAAGACAAATTCTGCAGGCTCTGGGCTTCATGGCATCCTGCATTCTACTAATTCCATATGCAAGACTGCATATGAGGAAACTTCAATGGTACCTAAAAAGTTTATGGAGTCAACATTCACACAGTCTGGAAACAATGATTCCTCTCATCCCTTGCCTGCAACAGGAGTTTCTATGGTGGACAAAGGACTGCCACCAAAACATGGGATGGCCCTTCACTCTACCCCCTGCCAGCCAAACCTTAACAACAGACGCATCAGATTATGCTTGGGGGGCCCACATGGCAGGAAGATGCATTCAGGGCATATAGGCACCAAATCAAATGCATCTACATATCAACCAGAAAGAGATGCTAGCTGTTCAAAATGCCCTAACAGCCTTCAAGGACTTACTTCATCCAGAACAACTACTGATAAGGACGGACAACACCACAGTCATGTGGTATATAAACAAGCAAGGGGACACACACTCATACCCCCTTTGCAGATTAGCCATGGCACTGTGGGACACAGCTTTGACCTACCAAATAAATCTTCAAGCTCAATTCCTGCCAGGAAATCAAAACACTCTGGCAGACAATTTAAGCAGAAACCTTATGGATCTTCACAAGTGGAAACTAAATCCACAAGTCTTCAGCATGATAGCACAGAAATGGGGGAGCCCTGACATAGACCTATTTGCCTCTCCTCAAAATTATCAACTGAAAAGATTCTGCACAAGGACTTATCACAGACAAGCATGGAAAGTGGACGCCCTATACTTCAGTTGGAAAAGCTTATCAGTTTACACCTTCCCTCCTCTGCCTCTTCTACCCAAGGTCCTCCTAAAATCAGACAAGAAAAGCCAAAGATGATATTAATTGCCCTGGAATGGCCCCACCAATACTGGTACCCAATCCTAAGGAACTAGTTTCAATACCCAGCTTGGACCTTGCCTCAAAAACCACAACTACTGTCCCAGCAAAACAATCAAATCCTGCACAACCAACTACAGACTCTGAACCTGGCAGCATGGCTAATCCTGTAATCATACAGACAACACCTCTCAGTAAAGCTGTGATGGATGTCATTTTGGAAGCCAGAAGGCCTAGTACTAGAAAATCTTATGCTGACAAATGGAAGAGATTCTGTGCTTGGAATCAAGCACAAGGAACTGATACAGCAGAACCGCATATTCCTCAGATATTACAATACTTAACTGAGATGCTTGACAAAGGCCTATCTTTCTCATCATTCAAAATCCATGCCTCTGCCATTTCAGCTCATTACAATACAGAGCCACCAATCTTTTCTCATCCTTTACTAAAGCAGTATCTTAGAGGAGCCAAAAATTTAAGGCCTCCTAGAAGATCACCATTACCTGCGTGGGACCTCAATTATGTGTTGGAAAAGCTCACCCTGCCTCCATTTGATCCAGCTGCTACCGCTTTTATAAAGTTCTTATCATGGAAGACAGCTCTGCTACTAGCAATTACTTCAGCAAGAAGAGTTTCAGAGCTATAGGCCCTCATGGCTGTAGAGCCTTTTATCATATTTTACCCAGACAGGGTGTCTCTGAGGACAAATCCTACTTTTATACCTAAGGTCGTTTCCTGTGTGGCTCTTAAATCAAACAATTCATCTGCCAACGTTTTATCCAAATCCGCAGAACAAAAGGGAGAGAATTCTGCATTCCTTGGATGTACACAGACAGCTAAGATTCTACTTGAGCAGGACTAAGGCTCTAAGAAAAACCAAGCAATTACTAGTGTCATATGCTGCAGGATCAGAAGGAAAGGCTATTTCAAAGCAGACAGTTTCAAACTGGATAAGCCATTGCATCCGTTTCTGCTCCTTACACCATGGCAAACCTGTTCCCAATGGCATTAGGTCTCACTCTACCAGGGCTGCAGCTACTTCAGCAGCCTTTCTCAGAGGAGTACCAACCAAGGACATTCTAGAAGCTGCTACTTGAGTTCTGTTCACACCTTTACAAAGCATTACCATTTGCCTCTCTACTCTAAGTCCAGGGCAGGCTTTGCCACTGCAGTGCTGCAGGGCCTTATAACCTCACCTAATGCTGTTTAGCTCCAGCCTCTCAACCATAGCTTTGGGATTCTACCCAAATGTAATGACTGCAATAGTGAAACATGAAGAACATAGTGCAGTTGTGTACACTTATCATAAATGTAGATGTTCAAGTGTATTCACTGTTGCAGTCCAGGTTACCCTCCCGCCTTCCCCCTGCCATTCTACAGTTTATCTTTCCTTCTGTACCTTCTACAACCTATGGGGCGTATTTGCTTGTAGATGATGGTAAAGTTTATATTGTTGCATGTATATATATATATATATATATATATATATATATATATATATATATATATATATATTTAGAATATTGCTACCTTTTTGGGGGCACCTGACATCAAGGGCAAGAAAAAATAAAGAAAATGGCGTTGGCTGCATGTTTTATACCCCTGATGACCTGACGTCATGGAAGAGAAGACAGCAACCGATGCAGGACCCAAGACTTTGGAATTCAGGCCGACTGAGGGCAACCTGCCAGCAGATTACCCAAATGTAATGACTGCAACAGTGAATACACTCGAACATCTACATTTATGGTAAGTGTACACAACTGTACTTTTTTTATACATGAGCTCCCTCCCACACAGCTATTCCAGGAAACATGATTATGGTTATGGTCCACATCTACAGGCCCCAGCTAGGCCTTAATTCCAGCTCTGTACTAAAAGCTTTGCCTGAGTTTCCTTCCTAAATGATCTTTTTGACTCCAGGGACCATAAATATTCAAACAAAGCCCCTGATCTACCTCAAAACAATCCTGCAACTCAAGGAACTAACCTTCTTATTTTGTGCCTCCCAGGCTATGGTCTTTTCTTTACCACTAAATAGATAATTAGTTTCTCATTATTCAAGCTAATATGGTCAATTATCCAGATCCCACTATGTAATGTCAAACGTTCAGTATATAGAGTTTTTAAACTCCACTCCATAGCGTCCATGTTCCCCTGAGCCTAGGTCTGCGGTTGAGCTGCTCAATTTGACTCACGTAAAGTGTTCTGGGCACTCCCTCCCTGCCACAAAAACTAAAAAGAAAGCCACCTGCTAACCTGAAGACACCCCTGAAGTTGACTGCTTACCAGACTTCACAAAAAAGCTTATAGCCTAAAGTAAATGTACATTAAAGTGTTCTTGGCACTCCCTCCCAGCCACAAAAATAAAAGGAAAACCACCTGCTAACCTGAAGACACCCCTGAAGTTGACTGCATACCAGGCTTCACAAAAAAGCTTATAGCCTAAAGTAAATGTACATTAAAGTGTTCCGGGCGCTCCCTCCCTGCCACAAAAACTAAAAGGAAAACCACCTGCTAACCTGAAGACACCCCTGAAGCTGACTGCTTACCAGGCTTCACAAAAAAGCTTATAGCCTAAAGTAAATGTACATTAAAGTGTTCCGGGCACTCCCTCCCTGCCACAAAAACTAAAAGGAAAACTACCTGCTAACCTGAAGACACCCCTGAAGCTGACTGCTTACCAGGCTTCACAAAAATGCTTATAGCCTAAAGTAAATGTACATTAAAGTGTTCCGGGCACTCCCTCCCTGCCACAAAAACTAAAAGGAAAACCACCTGCTAACCTGAAGACACCCCTGAAGCTGACTGCTTACCAAGATTCACAAAAAAGCTTATAGCCTAAAGTAAATGTACATTAAAGTGTTCTGGGCGCTCCCTCCCTGCCACAAAAACTAAAAGGAAAACCACCTGCTAACCTGAAGACACCTCTAAAGCTGACTGCTTACCAGGCTTCACAAAAAAAGCTTATAGCCTAAAGTAAACGTACATTAAAGTGTTCAGGGCATTCCCTCCCTGCCACAAAAACTAAAAGGAAAACCACCTGCTAACCTGAAGACACCCTGAAGTTGACTGCTTACCAGACTTCACAGAAAAGCTTATAGCCTAAAGTAAATGTACATTAAAGTGTTCTTGGCGCTCCCTCCCAGACACAAAAACTAAAAGGAAAACCACCTGCTAACCTGAAGACACCTCTGAAGCTGACTGCTTACCAGGCTTCACAAAAAAAGCTTATAGCCTAAAGTAAACGCACATTAAAGTGTTCCGGGCGCTCCCTCCCTGCCACAAAAACTAAAAGGAAAACCACCTGCTAACCTGAAGCCACCCCTGAAGCTGACTGCTTACCAGGCTTCACAAAAAAGCTTATAACCTAAAATAAATGTACATGTATGTTGTTAATACCTATTTTATCTGAATGCCTAGAGTGCCTGTGAACCCCTCCGTGCGAGATTCAGCAGCCTACCGCAGACTTCTTAGCCACTATCCACCTCTAGTCTATTTTCCCTAAGCTTATTTTTAATTTGACTGGAAGAACCCTCTTACTTACCTCTCCTAGTTGCTATTTCCCTGCTGTCCACTAGGTGACAGTATTGTACCAACTCAATTTTTAACCTTCAATTCCCAAAGGTCTTAAACCTATTTTACAGTGACTATCTACAAATCTTTTCCCCCTGCTAAACTCTTAGGAAACTTCACTCTTACCACAATAACTAATGCTTATATTTTAGATAAGATAATACCCTTTTACCCCCTATTTCACTCTCATTTCTACTTTATCTAGCCATAACTTTAAAGACAGCTGATACTTTTTTTCTGCTGTACCTACCTTATAGCTCTTGCACGCTCCATTCGCCCTGTGAGCTCACTCCGCTCCCCTACTCTACCCCAAATTCCACCCACTCCTAGAGCACTTAACCTTATACTTCCTTAGCCACACCTCTACCCGTCATCAACCAATAGCTCACTTGATCTCGTTACATACTTATCTAATTAAGACCAATTTACTCAAATTCCCAAATTACCTATCCTTCTCTTTGGATGAACACACACCCTTATCTTGTCCTTCCTGAATCACTATTCTCCATCTTTTTACCCATACCACACCTCCTACTATGGCTATCACTGTCTTACAAAGATATCTTAACTTACTCCTCATGTCCACAGTCCTTACGACTCTTCTTCTATCCCACAGCCTCTCCTGCTATGAATACCTAAGCCTTACTAAATTTCACCACCCCTTAAAACAAACAACACCTTTTTCTTCTCTAGCCTCAACAACCCATAGTAACATTACATCCTCATTGTCCTACCTGCAACCACAGTTCCATAGACTAACCCATATTAAGCATTTCCAAACCAGGAAAACTGACCCCATCTTATGTAAACTCAGGAAACCTTCAGAGAATCCCCAACAGCACCTATTACTACATGGTGACATTCATCCAAACCCAGGTCCTAGCATTTCCACTTATAATTCCCAATCTTACTACCCCTCCACATCACATACCCCCACTAAAACCTCAAACTCTCTTCTCATAGCTCACCTTAATATAAGCAGCATAAATAATAAAATCACCGAGCTGCACGTCCTGCTAGATTTGCATTCCTTTGACATCCTATGTATAACAGAAACCTGGCTCAAACCAGTTATTAAAGACAATGATATTCTCCCACCTGGCTACAGCATTCTGAGACTAGACCATCTAAATAAAAAGGGTGGTGGGGTGGCAATATTGTTCAAATCTGAATTACAGGTCACCTCACTAGATACTCAACCACCCTCACCAAGTAATGCCGAGATCTTAATATCCAAGCTCCAAGTTAATGCAAACAAATCCATATACATTATTTGCTCGTACATCCCCCCCAGGTAATAACAAATACTCTTGAAAACACCCTTAGTTGGCTCTCCACATCCTTCCCACAAGAAACTGTGCTCCTTGGGGGTTTTAATATTGTCTGGAAATGCTGTACATCTGTAAATCCAACTACTCACATCAATCTCTATGGCTTTCATCAAACCATCACCTACCCTACCAGAACCCATAAACCTAGCAACAAACAAACCACCTTAGACTGGATACTAGTTAACAGTAGTCCCCAATTATACAAAACAGGCTTATTCCCCGATGATATTAGTGACCATTCTCTGACCTTTATATCCAGACAAAAGACTTCAATTCCTAACCAAATTAACTTTAGAACTATACGAAACAAGAAAAATCTAAACCCAGTTAACTTTCAAGCTGAGCTTAAAGCTTGCAATTGGTCACCCCTAAAATCCTTACCTCTTGATGAAGCAGTCTCATACTTTAACAATAAATTCTTACAAATTCTAGAATACCATGCTCCCTCTCACACTGTTAGAATTAGGAACAAACCTGCTTCTTGGCTCACAAAGGTGACTAGACAAAAATGAGACTGAGAAATCAAACCTGGTTCAAATGGAGAAAAACTAAAAACTCTACTGATCACCTAAATTTTAGACAGCTTAGAAATGCCATAAAAATCAACATTCCTTGATAAAAGAGACTGTTACCTCAAATTCCAACAGACCCAACATCAAAACCTACAAACATTCTGGTCAGGAATAAATAAAGTGCTCCATCCTGGACACTCCAAAACACCTACTGTAATTTGACTCAAAACTCTCCCAGCCAGATTGCTGATATTTTTAACAATTTTTTCTCTGAAACAGTCAAATCTTTAGCTAATACCTTACCCCCCGTACCATCTGTTACCACTACTGAGTCACCTCTCCCAACAAATTTACCCCACACACTCCACCTCCAGCCTGTCCCAACATCCTTCATACGCACCCTACTCCTCAAACTTAAACCATGTACTCCATCAGCTGACCTCCTCCCAGCTGAATACCTGCAAATGGTAGTTGGAGTACTTGCCTACCCAATTGCTATATTAATAAACAGAACCATTACAGAATGTTCCATCCCATATTTATGGAAAGTCTCACACATTATACCTCTCCATAAGGGAGGTAACTCAAATGAACTCTCTAACTTCTGCCCCATAGCCATACTTTCCCCACTAGCAAAAATTATGGAGAGATGTATTCTTCATCAAATACTTGATTATCTCCTCCAAAACCACCTACTAGTGGACTGCCAGCATGACTTTAGGTCATTCCATAGTACAACAGCAGCACTCCTATCCTTTTCAGACTGCATTAATAAAAACCGTAACAACAACTTACTGTCCTCAACCCTCTTTATTGACCTCTCAAAGGCATTTGACATGGTGAATCATCAACGATTGTTGGATACACTGAAATATTTCTCATTTGACACCCAAGCAGTCAAGTGGTTTAAGTCCTACTTAGGAAATAGACAGCAAGCAGTCCTCTGGGACAATAAACTATCCACTCAGCTCCCTATCTCTCTTGGTGTCCCACAAGGCTCCATTCTGGGACCTCTCCTATTTACCATTTTCATTAATGATCTGAAAACATCCATTCCACAGGCCACCTGCATACAATACGCCGACGACTCAACATTAATATGTAGCGCCTCCTCACCTGCAGAGCTTCAAACCATGACCCAAACAGTATTTAAGTTAGTCAAAAAATGGTTCCATCAATGCTGTCTCCTCCTTAAGCCCCAAAAAACAAAACTATTATTGTTCACTCCCACCCTAAAGTCCCCCACTATTAACTTTACAGTCACATCCAACAATGGTACTAAAATAGCTCCCGACATAACCACCAAACTTCTTGGTGTAACAATTGTAATAATCTTAAGTTTGATGCAGATATTAACCTAACTATTAAATCAATTAATAGAAAACTTGGTTCCCTTTAAAAACTTAAACCCTTTCTCACAGCTTCAATTAGGTCTACTATCGCCTAAACTCACCTACTCTCCACCATTCTCTATGCCTCCCCAATTTATACAAACCTCTCCAAAAGCAATATCAATAAATTGGCAACATCTTATAATAACATATCCAGATTTGCCTCTGGATCCCCATTTAGAACCCATCACTGCCAGAATCTCAAACTATTAGGATGGCTGGAATTGCAAAGTCAGCTTCTTATACAGCAACTTACAATTATTCATAAAATTCTGCATCATCCCACAAATACTCCCATACTCTGTAACCTTATTATCCCATACAAAAACCTAGCAACCCTATGATCTGCCAATAGGGTACTAGTATATACCTTAAAACCCAAAAACAAGTCTGGGAATTGCCTGTTCACTAACTCTGTTGGTAACACTTGGAACAAGCTACCAACTGAACTAACATCCCTTTCATCCACTCCACTGTTTAAAAAGCAAATAAGAATCCTCCTAAATTCCCAATGGCTATGCCCTTGCACTAATCCAGACTGACAGTATTCACCTCTTCCATGACCACCTCTGTTGGCTATTATACCTACTCACTGTTGCTTTGTTTTTTTTTTTCTTCTCTCTATTAATCTACTGAAGAAACACACTTCCTATGGAACCAATATATATAATAAAAAAATAAAAAAAAACACCTTAACTGTTTTTTGTATTGAATATGTTTCACAAAAGGTTTTGTAGCCATGTATAACTATCAACAACGTGTATACTGTTAGTATGTAATCACTTTGTAATTTTTTGCAATGTCTTGGAGCTTTTCTCTCCGGGCCTTCGCTGAAAATGAACATATATCCAGTTGGACTATCCTGGTCAACAAATGTAAAATAAAATAAAATAAATAAACAGAGCCTTTATTAGTGCTGCTGGCTTTGTGGATGTGAGTATGTACAAGATCTCTATGCAGATGGGAGTGGGAATTTGCCCTTTTCCTACAGTTGTTTGATCTCAAAGTTGGTACATATAAGTCATGAGGAGTGGAGGGTACAGGGGGCTTGACCCCCTAAATAAATTAATTTTGTTAATTTTAGTTTCTATTTTCAATGTTTTGCATTTGATCTTTTGGAATTGATGTTTATGTTATGTATTAAATTAAGAAAAACAGCATTCACCACATCTGAACACACACTGATGTACTTTACAATTTATCATGGTATGCTAGGGATATGAATGGTGTCCTGTAACAAGCTATACATAGGTATTTATGTATTTATTTGTCTTTTTTGACCAAGAAAGTCTGACTGAGCAAAGCCCATTTTTCAGTAGAGGTCATGGGAGTAAAACCCCAGCAGATATATCTCAGCTGCTCATATTAAGGGTAAGTTGAGCTAAGTAAGTTCAATATTATGGACACCAGGGATATGCATAGAGGTGATATTATCACTGACAAATATGGAAACACCTCTGCCATTTCCATGTAGTCTGAAGGCATGGTAGGTGTTGAACCCAGGTATAGAGGAAGTGGTATCCTTGGCATTGGCAGATGAAGTGCACTGTGGGCCCTGGCTGGTTTTTAAACCATCTTGCCTTCCCCTCACACATTTTTGACCATACATATGCTAATGGATTAGGATCATTATATTCCACCATTGTCTGTACCCTGGACTAGCCTTAGCCCAGGGTGAAGTTACCCATGTGCACCCTGTTCCTGCCACCTACTGCTGCTCCCTTGTTCCCCTCATTCTTCAATCCTCTTTCATTCTTTCAGCATACCCTAATCTGAGACAAACTGCATTTTGATAACTGTGGAGGAAATAACTTAAAGCAGAGCTGCACCCAAAAACTGAAAAAAAAATGTTTATTTCATTGCGTGTTGATATTTCTTGCATTTTACCACCACTCAGGAACTATATATACTTTTTGTGTGTTATACAGTACACAGTCTGCCCACAGCAGGTGTAGCATGTTGACATGATTTTGATTTTTAGCCTACTTCTTGGTATCCTACAATGCAGTGTGCAACTTTAGAAGAATACATTATCATTTTGAGTCAGCTTCATATGAAGTAATCTCTCCTTGGAAGGATTTATTTACTATAATGACCACTCCCCTGGACAAAGAACTATAATTTGCAGCAACTATTGTTTTAACCCATTTTATTTTCCTTTCCGTAACCCAAAGTTGGTCATCTAAGTGAGTTTCTTGCAAGAAAGTTATATCAGCCTTAGTTTGGTATGTGAGGTGCATGATTAAATTTATTTTCTTTTTATCTACCATCCCTTTAACATTCCAAGAGTCTATGGTTATAATTTTTTATTAATATTGTTAAAGTTTCTCATTAGTTGATACACAAAAATACAGTTATAAACTTTTTCTTAGTGTATTTATCTTAAGAATAAATGTTGTGACTTCTATACTCCTAAACTCTAAATAGGTGGCTAACCACCCATCCCTCTGTATTTGTAAATGTGCATGAGTTAAGAAACTAAAATAAACTATTATTTTTAACAACAAGGAGTAGATATATATCAGAGATTGTTGTCTGTTTTCTTTAGATAGGTATTTGTATTGTTTATTTGTGTTTTTGAGTTACCGTATTGTTGTTATTATTTGAAAAAAGAAAATTGAAATAAAGAGATTTTGGAAAAAAAAGAAGAATACATTATGCAGGTATCTTAGCAGCAAAGCTCCTGTCACTCCATTAACTTTATATACAGTTTCAGACATATCCCACTTTATTTCACTTAGGTTTAATAACCATTTATTGTGCTTTAATGGTGAACCCTGTTTGTCTTTAAGGACTTCTCTCAGAACAGGTTTTTTAAGTGCATTTCACTGCTGCTGCTTTTCAAGGTGTCTAACTTCCTTCTTTTATTATGCCTGAGTTGTAATCCTTCATCTCACTGCCACGCCCTCTTCATACTTTCTTGTCTTACCTGACAAGGTACTAAAGGTAATTTGAGCTGTTTGTTGCTGTGATCGATACTCACAGCAGCTGTGTCTAAGCTCATGTACTGCTGCCTTGCTTATTAATAATACTACTCCAAGGAGGACATTTATTTGTTTGACACAGAAGACTACGCATACTAACCTATCTTTTTTACCTTTTAGGTTTTAATCTACCTATTAGTTTGTAACACATTGTTTGACATATATCTCAACTTGAGAAAGCCAAAATTCAAAATAATGTTGTGACAGAGACTCTTAAACTGGAAACACATTTGAAATATTACTGTGATGATTCACTTTTTTTAGCAGGTTTTGTGTCAACATGCATTTTCTGAATAACATTGAAGATGCAATGTCCAACACTAACCAAATGTAATCCTCACTAATTTAACTGAATAAAAGTTTTATGAGATAGGGCAAACATATGGTTAAAAAAGGTACAACAAAATCAGACATTTAAGAAGCATGGCTTTGGGACACTTACTTGTTGTAGTATTTTAGTTTGTACTTGCTCCCTATAATTTGTCTCTTATGACTGGAAGCCTTCTCCAACTTTCCATGACATTTTAGTGGGTAGTATGTTTGTCACACCAGTAAATCATTGGACTGCATGAGCTCTGATTTACTTAGTAGATATGGCCAATTCACTGTTTTTTTATCAGTACTTTCAGTCTTTGAAACAGTTATCCAAATCTTTTGCCTTCCTTGTTGGAAGGACATCCCCAGATTAGCATTTCTTGTGTTTATCTAAGCATTCTTGTTTTATTCCCTTCTTTTTTAGGTCACACAGTCCAGTGTAATGTTATCTTTATCACTAATAAGTGATCATTCCATTTGTGCCTACAGAGAGTGTCATTGATTTTTCAGACAGTAAACCACAGCATTAACAAATGCAGAAGGCACAAACAAAAAGTCTTATCAGTGTATCTATGTGGGCTTAGCTGTTGGTTTGACCCTACATAAGGAATTTCTTTACAGCATACTGTTTTTTTATCTGCTTAATCAGTCAGGGCAAGGTTAAATCTGTGACTGCCTATGTGGAATTACATCTGACCTTCGATAACAAGATGGTAGGTTCATGTTCTACCATGGTCATCAGAACAAATTTATGGCTGTTAATGTGGTCTAAAGCTCAATACATCTGACTCTGTATCAGATTGCAGCTCATGTCATACACTTGTCAAGGTCACACTGTATAGAAAGTAAACAATCAAGTATGATCTCATCAATGCAGTCAAAAGTAGAAGATGATCTGCACATTCACCTTTCTCTGTCCACCACAAGGCCTTCAGTGTGGTTAAAACCCCATCATACCTCTCAACTTCTTGGTGAAAGAAATCTGAACAAAGCCAAAAATAACATGGGCAAAGGCTCAAAAACAGGGACAGATTTTAAACATTGCTCCTGTAAGCCTAACAGTTATTGTATTAACATGTATTTTCTGAAGGATATGAAGTCCAAAATGTCAAATGTTTGTCATTATTTAGTGATTTCAGTCCTCAATGATTTGCCAGAAAACCACAGATTTTGTGAGGAATAGTTCAAAAATATGAGGCAAAAATCTGGACAGTCTGCAAATTCTGGGCAGTTGAGAGGCATGGCCCCCATCCATAACTCACTTTTTCTATCTACTAACTTAATAGATTCATAGGAGGTTAATAGAGTAATGGCCTTAGAGCCTGTACAAGCCTAGCTGTGTAAAAAATCCATATACCCTAATTTACCATAGTTAGATGGTCATTGTTAGCAAAGTGATTCTATGATCAGCACCAACTACCCTTGTCCATGAGGGACTTAGGTGCCACCCCTAGGGTGAATTTACTGTCACCTGTCAAATTGTCAAGGTTGAGATTAACTAGGGTCATTGAGGAGCTCTGCTTCATGTGCAGTGGGAGCTTATTTCAGAGTAATGTTAATCTCTGGAAGATATATCTGTCTTTCCAACATTTTTTATTAATGTCACAGGCTAGGTTGAGCTCCCTGGAAGGAGTGACTCTTGTCCCATTTGATTTGCAGATGTGCAGCATTTCCATTAGGTCAGAGTCAAAGACTGCTCTGTAAGCCAGGCACAGGTCACTCTCAACAGCTTGTATAATACAGAGTACAGTGACAGAGCTTTCAGTCTTTTCATGTTAGTCATGTTTTGGAGGCCCTGGATTCTCTTGGTTAGAAATCTCTGTGGTCTCCCCAATTGCTGCACGTGTCTGCTGAGATACATACAGAAGGGAGCATTGTACTCAATTATTGGTCTGATAATGGTAGAGTACAGTAGAGTTATAACATTCTTAGACATAGCTCTTATTTATGAGATGTGCAATGTAGAAGGCTTTCCTTACCACTGTGGACACATTATGATCGAAGTTTAGATTGGTTGTCAGCCTGTGGTCCCAAGTCTCACACCACTGGGTTTGAGCTTAGAAGGGTGCTATCTATATCATAATTAGCAGGGAACTACTTCTTTGCCAAAGGGAACAATGAGGCATTTTTTTATTTGCACCCAGTTTGCAGTCAGCTGCAAACTTGGTAAGCCACAAACCATCTACTTTCACCCAGACCTCAGAGAAATAGATTCCAAACAGTAGAGGGCCCAGCACAGATTCTTGTGGTATCCCACTGGTAACTGGTCTGTTAGTGGACTCCCCAACTTTGGCAGTGTGCGTTCTTTCATTAAGTGAGTTGGCTACCCATCTAGTGATGCATGGGTTAATCCTCTGCTGGGAGAGTTTCTCAATGATCCCTGTGTGAGGGATTGTGTCAAATCCTTGACTAAATGAAGACAGGCAGTATGAACTGCTTTGCCCACATCCAGGGCTTCTCAAAGAAGAAGATCTACCCTTGATGAAACCAAACTGGGTCAAGTCAAGAGTTTGAAGGTTGCCTATGTCTTTGTTGATAAGGTCCATGATGATTCTTTCCATGGCCTTGCAGATAAGGCTGGTTAGGCTTATGGGTCTATACCTCCCAGGGTTGGATGATAGACCCCTTTGTGCAAGGTGATTACTGCTACTGTTCTCCACTCTGCCAGAACAAAGCCAGTGCTTAGGCCATGGTTAAAGAGAGAGCAAAGTGGTTCCACAGGGTCTTGTTTTAGACTGCTTAGTAAGCAACCTGGAATGTTATCTGAGCCCATAGAGGTGTGTTTTCGGCCTTGGAGAGCACTTGTATGACCTGTTGTTTGGAGATGCTCGGTGGAGAACTGGTGTCAGGAATGTTTTGGGTATGGCTGGTGGGGACAAGGGGTGAAGTTATTGCTAAATCTGTAAGCTAGCAAGTTTGCAATTTCCTCAGGTTCAGTGTGAATAGCACCATCCACTGTACGTCCAGCACACAGCTGGGCTTTCCCTTTTAAGTTTCGGACACAGCTAAAGAATGTCTTATGGTTGTCTTTAGCTAATTTAATCTCATAGCTAGTGGTGACACCCCTGCACTGGCCCAGTAATCAAGGAGCCTCAGTCCTCACCACTAACATCAGTGAGGGACATACACATTGGGAGAATGACAAGTACACACACAGTAAAGTACAGTTTTCCCTTAAGAGCACACAGAGATCACAGTTATTCTGGGGCTGGTTTTTCCCTCTCTCTTCAGATCCCCAATAAGATTCCCCACTAGGTCAGCTAAACGGTTCAGATCTCAGCCGAGTGGTCAAGCCAAAACCTCCAGCACCCTCTCTGTCCAGCCAGTGCTTTGTGTCCCTGCCCAAGTAGCTCAAACACACACACACACACACACACACACACACACACACACACACACACACACACACACACACACACACACACACTTTGAGATTTGATTTATATACAGACACACAGACAGTCCTGGGGAAGGTTAGCACAGGTTCACTAGCTATGTCCCCTTCTTCCCAGGCTATATGGTAGTACCAGCTGCTGCCAACTAGTCTTATCAGCTACTTTAAGGCCCTTCCCAAAGGGTGACCAATTCTACTATGCAATGTTACTGTTATCCAAATGGTAAGTGTGACCAGAACTTTTAAGACTATTTAGGAGTGGCCTATACAGTGTCACCAAATACATATGCATGTACTCTAAGAGCTTAAAATTTGCTAAGAAACCAGACACAATTAAAAGGTTTAAATATATGTAATAATAAATAATGAAAGAACATGACAATAATTAATAACTCAACACAGTGGCAGCTGAGTTCAGAATCACAGGAAATACTTTAAAACAACATTGCAGAACACTCTCACATAAATACAGAAAACATCTAGACTAATCTTACTGTATTCCTATATCTAAAAGAAATCACTGTACCTAAATAACTTACTTACAGGGCAAAGCAAGTGCTTGTGAGAGGATGTTTACAGATCCAAGACAAGATACAAAATGCACAGACTTTCTCTCTGAGATAGTTCTTAAGTTACTGTCAAACATTTCTGCTGGGTCATCTCAGATTGCATTATTCTTGTCACAGAATTTAACAGTTCTCTGTCAGAAATACTTTTGTCTCAGAAGTACAGCTGCTAGGAAGTCACAGAGCAATACAAAAACACTTTATATGTGAAACCTATTAATTATCTCTGTCTCAAGACAATAGAAAAAAACACTTAACACTAGACATTCTAAAATTCTGAAAAACACCCAGATTCTGAAAGCCCTGCATGGTGTGCAGGACTAGTGCAGGAGCTCCAGCAGGCAATATGTCTGCTGTGCAATCCAGGAATAACCTGTAGGGATGTGCATGAGCGCTCCTGCACTAGTCCTGCACGGACTCAGCCCCTGTATGTAAATTACCCCATTTGCAGGAGAAATCCATGCAAATGAGGTGAATTTGCAATCCAGGAAGCTGGAAACCAGCTGTGTAGGACTAGTGTAATCTGCAGAAATGTACTCCTCCAATAACGGAATACATTTCTGCAAACTATAAAACGGAGCCATGACAGCTCCAAATAAAGGGTGGATATCGTGTAGAAAGCATGCCAATGGTGAACTATAAGGCCATTGGCATGGAAAACAGTTGCAAAAATAAGAAAATCAACTTTTTTTAGCACTCTTGGCTGTTTAAGCATAGGGCAGTGGTGCGCAAATGGGATCAGGCAGAAAATAATGGAAAAAAAAACATAAAATAAGCTTTCTACCCAAAATCACTATTTTGACATTATACACAATGGCAGGCAGAAGACAACATGGCCAGTGAATAGTGGTTGCTAAGGGGGGAGGCTCAGTGTGGGACATGTAACTATGCATCAGCAGGCAATCCTATGCAAATGAGGGGAATGATACTGAATCCCAGATTTCTCCTGCATGCTAGTCAGCACCCAACAGTGTAAGAGAAGGAATATCTTGGTCCAAGCCTAGGAGTTAGTTGACATCATGGGGGGGAGGTGTCAGGAATACTGTAAGTGGATTGGAGCCCTACGGCTCGGGTTTGCCCTTAGCTTAGCATAGCTAAGCAAGGGGGTGTGTCTGAGACTGTCTAGCACTCTTTACATTGTCTAAGTGGGTGTGCAAGCTGCACACCGGGTTTTAAAAATAAAAAAAAAAAAACAAGCAAACCAGGAAATAGCAGCTGTATGCACACTTGAGCACTGTGTTTGCATGGAGCGCCCCCGGGCTTAAACAGGAAGGTGAGGGGAAAGGAAAACAGCAGTAGGAAGGTAATCTAGGAGAACTAGCATAGCTGGCAGGTGAAATGTATCAGAATCAGCCAATTACACAGGCAGCAGACCAGACCAGCCCAGAACACTACTATAAACTATGCAAACACCTTTTGCTCTGTTTTTTCCCCACATACTCTACACCACTGGAGATAGTGGAGAGCTATAGGGTGGACAGGGACCTCCTACAGCAAATTGTTGAGCTCTGCCAGCCATGCCTGACACACAAAAATAACAGGGGGGAACCCATCCCAGTGGATACCATGGTATGTGTAGGCCTAAGAATACTAGCTACAGGTACCTTCCAAAGGTCAACTGGGGATATAATGGGGATCTCACAGACATCAGCATCCAGGGTACTCCACCAGTTCCTGGATGCCATGGCAGCACATGCCAGTGAGCACATATATTTCCCCAACACCCGTGAGACATTGGCCAACAATATGCATCTGTTCCACCAAATAGCAGAATACCCTGAGGTAGTGGGTGCTATAGACTGCATGCACATACATATCAAAGCACCACCTGGTGAGCGGGGTAGGGTCTACATCAACTGCAAGGGCTTCCCCTCCATCCACTGCCAGGTTGTGTGCGATCCCCAGGGCATAATAATAAATGTGTGTGCTGGCTGCCCTGGAAGCTATCACGATTCCCCACATCTGGCATATGACGCAGCTGTACCAGAGATTTGCCAATAGGTACATCCCTTAAGGTCACCTAGTGGGGGATGCTGGTTATGCACTGGAGCCATGGCTGATGACACCCATCAGAAATGCACACACACCCGAACAAGAACTCCATAATGAGGTACACGCACAGACCAGAATTATAATAGAGCATGTGTTTGGGATGCTCAAGTCATGGTTCCGGTGCCTGGACACATCCGGTGGTGCCTTGCAATACTCACGAGCTACATTTACCCAAATTGTGATCATATGTGCCATGCTACACAATATGATCCTGCGGAAACAGCTGCAGCAGGAACAGCACGGGACAGGGCCACACAGACCCCCACCATTGCCAAGGCCTGCACAGGCACAGAGTGACTCAGAGGAGGAACAACCACAGCCTGCCCCAGTAGGCAGAAGAAGGCATGCCCAGTATGCCCTGGCCTTAGCAAAGAGGCAACACATAGCACATACACTGACACAGGAGGGACCCAGGGAATGACACCTCTCTCTGACTCGCACATACAGTAAAAGTGATGCCAAACATGACACTACCTGCACTTAACTATGTGTAGGGAGTGTACTATGTGCATCCGACATAGGCAGCCCTTCAGCACCACCCTCAATACTAGCACACCCACAAGGTAAGTCACTCAACTTACCAACTGCCGAATGTAGTGGTATGTGTTGTTATCTGTATCTATGGTATGGATGTAAGCATGTAAGGGAATTGGGTGGCTGAATGTGATTCCAGCAGATAGTAGACACCTATAGTGGCAGCATGAGATCTGTAACAAATACGGGTGTCACCATAGTAGCCAGTACTACACATGGTAACAAAATCCACTGCAGGAAATGTGCTGGGCCACATATGTGTCCATATGACACACACATGCCAGCCAGGGAGGTTCACATACCCAACAGCAGTCACAGCTAGCAGGACAGGTGTAGACAAACACAAACAAAGGCTGTGCTAAGGCCACTGAATGATGCCTATAGGTAACCTCTCCCCCAGGCCTACACAGACAGACTACATCAGGTCAGGTAGTGGGATGTTAGTTCTGAACTGTAGGAAGCCAGAAACTAATATGTAGGTAAATGAAACGTAAGTCCTGTAGTACACTGACATGCCTCTAGTCAGCATGATAGGTTAGAAAACATAATGAAATGGAGTACCTGACATACCAGTACAGTCATAGCAAATGTGTTCAACTGTCAGGTGTGCCCCCACAGTTGTGGGTAGCAATGTAGAAACAGTCAGGTGTGCCCCCATCTCCTATGTAGACAGTAGTAACAGTCAAGTGTGCCCCCCAATCCTATGTAGACATGTAGTAACAGTGAGGTGTGCCGTCTAATCCCATGTAGACATGTAGTAATACTCAGGTGTGCCCCCCAGCACTACTTAGACATGTAGTAACTGTTAGGTGTGCCCCCCAATCCTATGTAGAAATGTAGTACTGGTCTGGTGTGCCCCCCCCATCTGATGTACACACATTGTAACAGTCAGGTGTGGCCCCCCAATCCTATGTAGAAATGTAGTAACAGTCAGGTGTGCCCCCCAATCCTGTGTAGCAATGTAGAAACAGTCAGGTGTGCCCCCCCCCCATATCCTATGTAGACATGTAGTAACAGTCAGGTGTGCCCCCCCAATCATATGTAGAAATGTAGTAACATGTATGTGTAGGTATAATACCAGTGGAGCACAAATGCCTAGAGGTGGCCAATGTAGCAGGATAGATTGTAGCATCTGCACAATATGCAGGTATGTGTGTGTTAGGTTGGTGTGTGTTTCATATTGTGTGAGAGTGGTCAGTATGTATGCATGTTCAGCTATGACCTGGTGGCCATTGCCCACTACTGCTGATGACAGGGCCAAGTCCTCACAACTGCAGTGCCAAAGACAATTCCCACCAGTATAACACATGCTAGTAGTAAGCCATTGTAAATGTATGGTGGTGATATGCGTCATCATCTGAAAGATTGACATGGCATGGCTGTTGGGCTAGATATACAAGCAGTACACAGGGGAAAGTACCCCAGACATACAGTATATAATGTGTAACTGTAAAATGGACACACCCTTGGAATTGTACATACAGGTATGCATCACATTATCTGGCCCTGTAGTAGGAGATACCGGTGTCGTCTGCCCGAACACTTGCAGATCACAAAGGTAGTAGGACTGCTATAGTGGAAAACAGCTGATGTACCTGCACATGCCAGCATAACTGGAATGCCCCATGCATATCTGTGCATCAGATGCAAGTAGTGTCCATAGCACACATGCACCCAGCTCACCCAAACACCACCCACAGGTACCTGTCTAGTCATATCCCTGCTGTGGGGAATAGGTGCAATATGACCCCACCTGTATATGGCAATAGTGAAAAAATGCAGCTTGCAGTGCAGGTGTCCCATGCAGGTGTGTCCCTAGCCATAGGGAGCACCCTGCCAGCATCCACACCACCTGATCAAGACTGATAGAAAGTATTGGCACGAACACCTAGCACACCTACCCTGTCACCCCAGGGGAATATACTGTATGTCGATCTGAGAAAGTAGGATTGACAGAATGCAACGGCCTGCCACAGCTGGCCTGCATCAACACCAAATGGCCTACAGGCCTCTGCTAAAGGCCTGTGTCTCACACTCCACATAAGCCATATGCAAGGCTATGTGGAGAAACCACAGTAACATGTCCACCATGTCCCACTGCATGAACTGTGGACCAACACCAAAACACAGCTAGGATGAGGGGATAACCTTAGGGAAAGTATCAGAGAATGTATGCATAATGTATGGAAAAGGATAGAATAATGGGGGGGGGGGGGTTGGGAGCATGGGCAGCATAGAATGTGCAAAGTCCGACACACAGCTCTGTGCACACACTATCCCTGGCTGCAAACACATAAATGGGTGGCTACATACCTGCCTGTACACCACAATAGGGGTAATGTCCTGACTCATGGCCCCTGCCTCTGGGTAACCTGTATGAATCTGTACAGCTGTGAGGTATTGCCACAGCAAGATAAGGCCATACTGTCATGTCAATGGATGCATAAGTATGGGATCCTCTGCCAGCACTGTACCAAGGTGATGAACCGGATACACAGACCCAGCAGCAAGTGTCTGCAGCTCCCCCTCCAGAATAGCATAACTTACCATGAATATGTAGGCATCTGCCCACAATACCAGACACAGCTAAAGTCACCCTTGTCCCTCAGGACATCACTGTGAGCAAGAATGTCCACCTGACAGTACATGAGGACATAAAACATCACAGTGTATAACAGTACACATGTCTGAATATCTCTGCTAACAGCAGTACCATGTAGCAGAAGCAGCACAGACACAATTGCCTACAGTACACACTCTCTCCTGCACAGTTTGTCCCCATATTGCCAAATGATTTACGGATACCCTGCAGAAACAGTTTGCTACCTGTAGGTGTACAACACAAAGGTCTGCACTGGAGTACAAACTACCTGGAATGGATCCACACATTCAATACAGAAGGGCATACTGGGCATGCTCACACACTTAAGAAAATGAAGCCCAAATGAAGCCCATGTCTGCAAACAACAGTGGACCGTACATATCTGACAATTGCAGATGTTAGTGCATACACTCCTCAGTATGCACCAGTCATGCTTTGCACACACAGTGGATAGGAATACAGACATATATCCAAGGACAACACACTATAATAAGCCAAAAGTAGACATACATATATGTGTGGAAGAGAGTGACTGTGACAAAGAGCCATCCGTCATGAGGCCTGTCCCACCCAGCACACAGCCAAATGGCTACAACCACATGATGTGTAAATGTCACTCACTGTAGACATTAGCCACCGGTATCCGTCAGCATTACAGACTATGTGGTGCAAGTGCTAGCTGTGCAACATGACTGTACAAGGCAGTAGTCATCTAGCAGGTGTATACATGTACCTGTGGAATATAACCCTGCTTGTGCCTGCATGTGGTGTGTCAACCTCTGGATGAATGGGTTGTGACGCATGCACACACACTGCCTTACTATGACAAGCCTGCTGAGGTCATCCACTTTGAAATAAACCTTTGGGAAGGGAGTAGCCCAGTAATCTCTGGGGCAAGTCCTAAAACTGTGTGATGCTGTAGTGTAGTAAACTAGTTAGGTAGGAGTTCTAATCCCAGACATGGCAACTTTGTGTTTGTGTGTCTGTCTGTATAGGGAGCAATGCTTTTTGGGCTAGTCACACTCACTACAATTCAAATGTCCTACTTTGGAAAGGCTGCTAATGTTATTCACTGTGAAATACACCTTTGGGAAAAGTGTAGCCCAGTAATCTCTGTAGCACGTCCTATAACTGCGTACTGTTGTAGTGTGATAGACATGTTAGGAAGGAGTTCTAATTCCAGGCATGGCAACTGTGTGTGCGTGTGTGTGTGTGTGTCTGTCTGTGTAGGGAGCAATGCTTTTTAAGCTAGTCATGCTCACTACAATTTAAATGCCCTACTTTGGCAAGGCTGCTGATGTCATTCACTGTGAAATACACCTTTGGGAAAAATATAACCCAGTAATCTCTGTGGCGCACCCTATAACAACGTAATGCTATAATGTGATATAGAACTCTGGTAGGGGTTCTAGTCCCACACATGGCAAGTGTGGATGTTTGTGTGTCTGTTTCTTTGTTTGTGTAGGGAGCAATGGTTTTTAGGCTAGTCACACTCACTACAGATCAAATGCCCAACTTTGACAAGGCTGCTGCTGTCATTCACTGTGAAATACACCTTTGGGAAAGGTGTAGCCCAGTAATCTCCGTGGCATGTCCTATGACAGGGTAATGCTGTAGTGTGATATCGTACTCTGGTAGGGGTTCTATTCCCACCCATGGCAAATATGTATGTTTGTGTGTGTGTTTTTATGTCTGTGTAAGGAGCTATGCTTTTTAGGCTAGTCACACTCACTATAATTCAAATGCCCTACTTTGGCAAGCCTGCTGATGTCATTCACTGTGAAATAAACCTTTGGGGAAATAATACTCCAGTAATCTTCATGGCTCATCCTATAACTGTGTAGTGCTGTAGTGTAATAAACTAGTTAGGTAGGAGTTCTAATCCCAGACACGACAGGTGTGTGTGTGTGTGTGTGTGTGTGTGTGTGTGTGTGTGTGTGTGTGTGTGTGTGTGTGTGTGTGTGTGTGTGTGTTTGTCATTCATATCCAGGGTCAACCTGCTGTCCATTACCAGTTCCTGCCACATGAGACCAGGACTGGCACATCTGATGATAACAATCTGTGTACACAACATGGGCCAGACACCCCAGGTACAGTTCCACATGTCACTGTAAATGCATGTGGGATGTGTGCACATCCCAGACACCATCCACATCATGGACTAAAGAACACATACATGTCAAGCAATGCACAGCAATGGCCACACACAATAGTTACCCAGGTGACTGGATGGTGAATACAATACCCACCTGTGTGGGCGAATCCAGACACTACACCCCTGAGCCACACTGCAGACCATTGTCATGTGGCCTGATGCCAAGGTATATCCCATCACCTAGCCTTGTATAGCCGTCTGGCACAGTTGATCACTACATACCCGTGAAGCAATGCACCCATGGATGTCAGTACTGGCACCCTGTCTTTGTGTGTGTGGTGTATGATGCTTATGATCACATTCACACTCACTACAACTCCCACTGGCATACTGAAGCATGCCGTCTGATGTCAGACATCTCCACATACCCTTTGCCCATATAACCTCTGGATAACCCCTGTGGTGCATGTGATACCTGCACAGTACTGTATTGTGGCAAACTAACTAGTGAGGAGTTGTATTCCTGACACTGCCGAGTGTGTCAATGTGTGTGGGTCCCTGAGAGAGTGTGGCTGTGTTGACGCTGACACCTGTTCATAAGGACAGGCACGTGTACTACACCATATCACTGTTGCAGATGTCACTCACCATCACATATACGTTTGGAGAGCTTCTCAACATGTAACCTATGTGGCGCATTCAGCAACTGCATAGACATGTGATAGCAATACATAGTCAGTCAGGGGTTTGATACCCTGTACTGTTAGGTGTGTGACACAAACATGCTTAAGTTTTACTCTCTCACCCTTCCCTGACTTATCTTTGCCTCTGTCTGCCTCTCTCACTCCCTCGCTGGTGGATGTGAAGATTTACACCTGCTTTGCTTAGGCAGCAGCGTGTGTTTTGTAAGTGATGCTCATGATCAGCTGATGGCCTCTGCATGAATTGCAGCCCTCCTCTAGCTGATTGCATGTGGAACAGCTGTGGTAACATTCCCATAGCCAATTGCATGGAAACACACTTCAATATCTAGGACCATCATGTTGGTGTTGGGCCTTTTCATTCACTGTGAGCAGGACATAGATCTGTTGTTTGGCAAACAGCATCACAAATGGATTGGGGATTTACCTCTAACAACATACACTGTGGAAACAGGCCAACACACAGGAGGGGGATGTGCCTGACATGACTATAGAATGTAAGTGTTGCTATTCTGCATTTGGAGTAATGTTGGTTTAACAGGTTGTGTGTGGATATGGCTGTTCTACATGTTTTAATACCTGTATGACAGTGCTATGTTTCTGAGGAAACCCCCATCTGTAGGGTCATCTGTAGACTGGGCAGTGTGTGGTGCCCTTTGTTTCTTGTGTTACCCACAGAGCACCTATCTGTGAACTGCAGATGCATAGTTTGAGGATTGCAGACAGTACATGGTAACAGACATGAGAGTTACTGACCTCATATCTCTCATAGGACATATGTTGCAACAAAACCTGTTACAACAGTAAATGTATGAGGTTATCACAGCAACATGTCAATATTGGTCCTGTGTTTGTAGACGTACACGTGCCTGTCCTTATGAACAGCATAGACATGTGATAGTTTTTTCTTTGTTCTTACACAAAGGTAATACTTTACACTGTTTTCTTCCAAATAACCTACTTACCTTTACTGTGAACAGTAGTGGCTGATACTTTTTCAGCAGGTCTCTCTCACTCTGCTGCTCTATCCCGCTCCGTTTGCCCTGCGGGCTCACTTTGCTCCCTTACCCTGCCCCCAATTTCCACCTGCCCCAGCACTCCTCCATTTATTCTCCTCCTTTAACCCCTCCCTCCCCACCAGCCAATCCCCAAACTCCCCTCTCTCTTCACCAGCCTACCCTCTATCTCCCCTCCCTCTTCATTCAGCCAATCCTCTAACATTATTCCTCCAACCCCCCAATCCTACCCACCCCTCACTACCACTCCCCTCCCACCTGACTTTCTTATTTTCCTCCCTTTTACTTCACTTCGAATACACTTCATCTACCATGTTCACTCCTCCTCACATCCTCACCTCAACATCTATCCTCTTCCTTCTTCTTCTTCTACCTCTTTATCATTTCACCTCCTACACCAATATCCATCTACACCCATCTCCACTACCTCCCATCCCCTCCCGCTCAGCCCATTTTCACAAGATCTTAGCCTCCTTAATCCCTTCCCTTTATATCCACCTCTTAAAAGTAAAACTTTTCTCAAACTTTACTAAACACTGCAAACCTAAACCTATTCCCTACCGGCCACCTTTTATCTAATTGTAAACCATACAAACGTATTCTCCTTCTCATGCACCTTTGCTTAGCCGTTGACATTCACCCCAATCCAGGACCTAAATTCTCTCCTTCAAACCCCCCTAACAACTACAACAAATCCACAAATAAGTACCTCAAGTTCCTCACCATCAATGCCCAAAGCGTGAATAATAAATTAACCCACTTTCATGCCTGGCTCAATCACAATTCTCCTGACATTGTAGCCATCTCCGAAACCTGGCTAAAACCTCATATAAGCAACTCAGAATTCCTTCCCCCTGGATTTCTATCTCTCCGTTCTGACCACCAAAATCGAAGAGGTGGTGGTGTAGCCTTAATCTACTCCAACCACTTGTCCATCACTCCATATCCTAACCCCATTCCTTCTTTCAGTAATGCTGAACTTGTAACTGGCCTACTAAAACTGAACAACCATAAGAGCATCTGTATCATGTGCCTTTATATTCCCCCTGGTAACAACACAAGCATCTTGGAAGACATCCTCTTCTGGACCTCC
The DNA here is from genome assembly GCF_019279795.1 of Protopterus annectens. Lineage (NCBI taxonomy): Eukaryota > Metazoa > Chordata > Ceratodontiformes > Protopteridae > Protopterus > Protopterus annectens. The sequence continues at coordinate 1,593,438,606 of NC_056744.1, forward strand.
TCCAACATTAAGCTAGAAACCTACATCATGGGAGATGTAAATATAGACTGAAATAAAATTGTTCACCATAACCCCACCATATCAATCAATCTATTTAACTTTATTCAACTTACAAACTCTATTTCTAGACCTAACAAAAACAACCCCCAGGCTCTATACTAGACTGGATGCTAGTATCCCACCCTAACAAAGTCCTAAAATCTGGTGTCATTCCTGACCCATTAGGAGATCATCTCCCTGCCTTCATCCATCGGGCTACACCCATTTCCCCACACTCCTACCACTACATTCAAACCCGCAACCTCTCTAACTTTAACCCTACTACTTTCTCTGACTCTCTTAAGCTAACTAACTGGAACCCCTTAAAAACTCTTCCATTAGATGCAGCCGTTGACTACTTCAACTCTACTTTCATAACTGTCCTTAACTCCTTAGCACCTATAAGAACAAAAAGAGTTAAAGCAAATACCACCCCATGGCTCACCAAAGACACCAAAAAAATTATGCTATAAAGAGATAAAATCTGGAAAGCAAACCTCCAACTTAAACAACCAAAAATCTTACTTAAATACAAACAGCTGAGAAACCAAGCCAAAAATGAAGTTATTAAAGACAAAAAGTCTTGCTACTACAAGCAAATCACACAAAAAACCCCAAACAGTTCTGGAACTCTATTAATTCTCTCCTTAAACCTGGTACAAAAAATAACCCTTGCCCAGACTCCAGCAAATCTGAACTTGAAATTGCAATAATGTTCAATACATTCTTTACCTCTTCTGTTGCTGAGCTAGCCAAGACCTTTACCAACAATAACCCTCCACCTCCTACTGCTCAATCCTCCTCTCCCCCCACTTTTGAACTCAAACCCATCTCCACCAAACTAATAAAGAGACTTCTCACTAAACTCAAACCTCGCTCCAGTGCCCCTGACAGCATTCCTTCCACCTTCCTAAAAATAGCCTCTGACAGTATTGCTCTTCCTATCAGCATCCTGATCAATAGATCACTACTTGAATCCTATGTACCCAAACTATGGCGTTCTGTTTTTATACTTCCACTTCACAAGGGTGGCAAAAATTTTAACACCTCCAATTTCTGCCCCATAGCCATCCTCTCCCCAATCTCCAAAATTCTTGAAAAATGTATCCACTTACAACTCCTGCCATTCCTTACCAAACACCAACTACTCTCCCCTACCCAACATGGCTTCTGTCCTGGACACAGTATCAACTCCGCCCTTCTCTCCTTTTTACAGTCTGTCAATTCTGCTCGTGACTGTGGTAATATTGTATCCTCTGTTCTGCTAGACTTATCTAAAGCCTTCAATATCATCTCCCATAGTCACCTATTAAATCATCTGTCTAACCTCAACATCTCCAATAAAACTCTTTCCTGGTTCTCCAGCTACCTTTCTGATAGATCCCAAGCCGTGAAATGGGGCCAGGCCACCTCTACTTTCCTCCCAACCCCCACTGGAGTACCCCAAGGTTCAATCCTTGGCCCATTGCTTTTCAATATCTTTATTAACAACTTCCACAAAGCCATACCTAACACCAAAATTGTGCAATACGCTGATGATTCCACTCTGATCTGTCATGCCTCTAACTTAAAAGATCTCCAATTTCTAACTCAAACTGCTTTCTCCACCACCGAAAATTGGATGCTCCAAAATCACCTCTCACTAAATGCCAACAAAACAAAGATCCTTCTATTCTCTCCCTCAAAATCCTTCCCTGTTGACAAAAACTTACTCCATATCACCGGTCTTAACAACTCCATTATCAAGGTCGTACCCTCAGCCAAACTTCTTGGTGTAACCATGGATGAACACCTAAAATTTAATAATCACATCCAGCTAAATATCAAGAAAACCCACATAAAACTAGGCCTACTTTACAGAAACAATCACTTCCTCTTTCCTTCCACCAGACTAACTCTTGCCACTACCTATCTACTCCCCTCTCTACTGTATGACCCTCCTCTGCTCACTAATTTATCTTCCACACTTACCTCCAAACTGGAAGTATGTTACAATAAAATAGCCAAATTCGCCACAAATGCCAAATCCTCCTCTCACCACTGCACCTCCATTCACTCTCTAAAGTGGCTTGAACTCCCCAATCTACTTAACCTCCACCAAATCACCACTGCACACAAATTACTGTTCCAACCTACTAAGTGTCCTGCACTATCCAATATTCTGGAACCTTATAACCCCCCCAGACCCCTTAGATCTACCCACCAAAACTTGATCATCATCCATAAACCCAAGCGCGCTGCTGGGCAGCTTCTGCTATCTTATTTCCTAACTAAAAATGGAATGCTCTGCCCTCCACACTGAGGACCTGTGACAACCTTAATAACTTCAAAACTCAACTTTATTCTTACCTCTATCTAAACAGGAAATGCAACTGTACTCTTCCACCCATTCCTCTCAAGCTCCCCCCCCTTTACCCCAGGCTAACCTTCTTACCTCCCTAACCTCACTTTAAATTAATGATTATTTGTGTAAACAACAGCAAATTTAGCCACGATTCTATATGCCTGTTTTCACTCTCCTGAAGCTAAACTGCTTATTTCTTTTCTCACTCCTTTGAATGCTAATTGTTGCTTGCAATCCCTAACTTCCTTTGTTATTAATCATGTAATAAAACTTTGTATTGTGGAGCTTTCTCCCCGAGCCTCCACTGTAAGTATTCTGTAATTAAACTTTAATGTCTAGCTTTTCTCCCCAAGCCTCCACTAAAGTAACCTCCCTAAGCCCTGTGAATTAAATTGTAAATATTTTATTTCTCTTTGCTTTAGAATGCTACCTGTTGTTTGTAATCCTAACTTTCTTTGCAACTAACCATGAATTTTTCTTTGTAATTAATCATGTAATTTTCTTTGTAATTAATCTTGTAATTTTCTTGTAATTTAATCATGTACTTAAACTTTGTATTGTGGAGCTTTTCTCCCCGGGCCTCCACTGAAAATGGGCTCCCCAGGCCCAGTGGACCTCCCCGGTCATCAAACTGGAATAAATAAATAAATATATATGTCATGCAGTAAGAGGTGCATATGTCCTGTACACCATAATTTATAGACATCATATCTGATAACAAGCCAGTGGGGTATCAGACTATGATACATGTTATGTATAGTAGGGGTTCTCTTTGAGGACATAACCTGGGCATACTGTGGTTGTGTGTACAGTACTGAGATCTGTGTACTTATGGTGAGTGTCAACAGTGTGCATATTGTGAATATGTATCTTGGTCTGTGTTCAGACTGTGGTGGATGTCATTGTTCTTGGTCCTATTTTATTTGATGTTACATGCTGCTCCACTGTATGTTACCCTATTGGCTTACATGTTTGTAGGGCCAAACACACACATGTCCCATACCACAGACAGGCATCGGACCACGCTGTGTAGGTCAAAAGGCTGACCTGGTTAATGTCTTGAAAGAACTGAGGTTGTTTGGTAGGACTTTAACTCTTAAAACAATGTTTCAAGGCAATACACAAGAACAATGTGTTTAAAAAAAACAAGTGTATATATATATATATATATATATATATATATATATACCAATAATCCTACTATTGATGTATTTGTAGATGTATGTGAGAAACAGATTAGAGAAAGACTTTCTATGAATCATAACAATGGTTTTAGTAACTCGTCTGTTTCTGAAAAACAAGCACTTGTTGATTTGAAAGCATTAACATGCATAGAGATACGTCCAGCAGATAAAGGGGGAGGGATAGTGATTCTTGACAGGGACACTTATATATAAGGTATGGTGGACTTACTTAATAATGTTGGGACATACCAGGTCATTTCATGTGCTGTGGTTAAAGCAGTTATTGACAAAGTACAGTTTTTAGTCTTTGACCTTCTTATTACAGGTTTGGTTTCACAGTCACTTTTTGAGTACTTTACTGTTGAATTTCCAATGGTTCCCACCTTTTATGGGTTACCGAAAATTCATAAACAACTTGCTAATCCCCCTATGTGCCCAATTGTGTCCAGTAGGGGATGGGCTACAGAGCCTGTCTCAATTTTTGTAGAGAATACCTTACGTCCTATCTTGAGTGGATGCACAACTGTGTTAAAGGACACTAAGGATTTCCTTGTAGAGTTAGGCGTATACCTTGAAGCACTTGCAGATCCATGCTGGCTGGTTATATTAGACATAGAATCACTTTTTACAACAATCCCGAATGACTGGGGTATTGAAAGTGTTAGAGACCTTTTACATACAAAGGAGATGCAACTAATAAGATTAGTATAGTGTGCATTGCTTGAGATTATCCTAGAAAACATTTTTATGTTCAGAGATGAAAATTATATACAGAAGGTTGTCGTGGCTATGGGTACTGCCTGTGCCAACAGCTACGCCATCCTCTCTCTTATTCAATGGGAGGTTAATCATGTGATTAACAACAATGAATTTGCTACATCCATTGTCTGGTATAAATGTTTTGTGGACGATATCTTCCTTTTGTGGCATGATACAGAGGAGCGCCTTAAGGAATTTATTATATACATCAACAATGTGACTACATTCCTTAAATTTACTCATAAATATTCTGACAGGGAGATAGAGTTTCTAGATGTCAAGGCCAGTAGAGATGCATTTAATTTAGTATCTACTACTTTGTATAAGAAACCCATTAAGAAGAATACTGTACTGCATAACAGCAGTATGCACCCTAAACATACTAGAGCAAATGTCCTGAAAGGGCAAATTTATCATGTTATGTGTTTGCATAATGATGACATTGCTTTACAATCAGCACTTCTTCTTCTTCTTTCGGCTTTTTCCCGGTTAGGGGTCACCACAGCAGATCATCTGTCCGCTCATGATTGGCAGTGGAGATTTACAGTGTCGAGTTGCCAGCCCAGCGCCCAACCTTCCACAGAAGGCTCACACATGCACACCGGCACTATTTGTGCTAAAACAAGAGTTTATGTCAAGTGGGTATAGAGAGCACGACATAGACACACAACTGGAACTAGCATGGAGAGAGAGAAGTGGTAGGTGTAAACCATATTATAATACGCAAATTGGAGTATGTAGTAGTGATAACATCAATTCAGGCCCTAATAATACTTCTGAGATGGATGCAGTTAGAATGCCACTCACATATGCTAGTAATATTAATATAGTGTGCGATATTATTAAGAACAACTGGGACATTCTTTCTAATGTTAAAGAATTAAATGGAGTTATAGGACATGAACCTAAATTCACCTTTAGAAACAACAGGTCCTTGAAAAGACAGCTCTGCTACAAGATTGACAATGTACAACAATATAATCAGTCCAACAGGTTAGGTACGTACTGTTGTAGGAGGTGTACAGCCTGTCAATATATACATGTGGGAGGCCACTTTTTACATCCACACAAGGGGTTGACCTTTGAGTCTAATTTTTATGGTGATTGTCAAACGAAGTATGTGGTTTACTTTAGTTATTGCACAATCTGCTATGCTTTTTACATAGGAAAGACCAATCATCCTTTGAAAGACAGAATACTGGAGCATATAAGGGATGTCAGGAATGCTAAGAAAAGCAGTGCACTTGCAATGCATGTCAAAGAAGAAGGTCACACACTTGGTTTTAAGTTTTTTGTACTTAAAATAGTCCCTGTTAATAAAAGAGGAGGTAATCAGAATAGTCGTACAGAAGGTGTTGAGCAGGAATGGATACTCAAATTCCAGGTGGATGTACCATCTGGACTTAATAATAAAGTATCCTTAAAACCTTTTTTAAGAGCAAGATCACTGAAACATTAATATTTGTATGTAATGTGTATATATAATACATACCTTTTAGTAATATTTACTGTGCTTAGCCTCTCTATATAAATTTTTATACTTTTTATATGTACTGCATTTTTTGAACACACAGTTTATATACTTATGTGTTTTATGAATATATTTGTGTATGTATATATATATATATATATATATATATATATATATATATAATTTTAATACATGGCTTTATGAATGTGTTATTAGAGTTGTAAATAGTTAGGATATTTGTATAGTTGTTGACTATTTCATTTTATAACATTAGCACCTTGGTGTACTAGCACTTTAATTTGTGCTCCACATGCTTTTATGTCTTGTTTTTATTGGTTGCTATGTGATCTATGAGTCTATTTAAAATGTTTTGTTAAACCTGTTTAATGTTAGTCTGATGAAGAGGGAGTTGTCCGCGAAAACGCTTACTTTCTCTGTGTTCTTTTATATTAAACATACTTTTGCTAACGTACCTGCTGTGTACCACCAGCGTTTTTTTCTGGATATTCACACTATGTAGTGGCCCAGTATATGTAGGGTTAGTGTGTGAGTGGCACATGTGAGGATGGTGTTGATCAGATAGTCCATATACCATCATATTACTGTCATATTACGCTAGCTACCATATGTGGCTGTGGCTGTGTTCACACTGGTTGTGGTTATGCACTTTCACACAAGTGTCTGTTACTCTGTGCTGTGGCATGCCTGTAGAGCCTGCTATATATGCAGGTACATGTGTATTCCCACATAAGAAATGTAGGCCAGTGTTGTGGCAGTCTGCCTGTAGCCTGCACAGTGCTTTGTTACATGCCTAGCAGCTTAGTGTACTTACCCAGTGTGATATTATGTCCAGATACTTGCCAGATGTGCTGCTGCCATGCCACCATAACAGTAATGTATGTCAGACAAAGCAGTGGGATGCTGTAGAGATGTATGTCACTAACTAGTGGGTAGTTTGTGGCCATGGCACCTCTGTACCAGTGGTTATTATGTGGCAGGAGAGACAGGGGTGTGTGAATGTATAACCTATGGGGCAAATCTATACCAGTATTTACGTGCTATACCCATTTACATGGCTGTTAACATCCACATTGTCAGGCTTGGTCTACATGTCTTGCACTGAGGGGTTCTGTCTGTACTTCTGGACTGTCCACATTTATTGGCCATATCTCTGCTGTAGTCCACAGGATCATTACTGTGCTAGCAGTGGTACTGTACTATGATGTCCTTAGGATGTCTGTCAGTAGCCAATGGCGCACATGTTAAAAGCAGATGCGACCTCCCACACACAACATGTCTGTGAAGACAACCCCTATCACAGTAGCAATAGTCTACATATATACCTGCTCTACATACCTGACATCCCCTTACACTACGAGGTTGGGACTGTTGGGGCTGAGGTAGGGCTCCACTCCATGTTCAGGACATATGGTGGACATATATGTATATATAATTATCCATATATCTATATAGATATATACACATATACATATCGACATACATAGATGGATATGTATTTGTACACACACACACACACACACACACATATATATATATATATATATATATATATATATATATATATATAAACACTCAGATATATACATATACACAGCAATATATGTCTACACATATACATATAGAGATGCATATACACATATACTTATGGGTATCTACATATATATTGACAGTAACAGGTATATCAAAATAGATATCTACATATATATCCACATAAATAGGCATATCTGTACATATAGGATGTGTATACATATATCTATACATATATATATATATATATATATATATATATATATATATATATATATTTATGTGCATATCTGTACATACGAAGAGATGTACACATGCCCATATATATGTTGCACTATACAGATGTGTATACAGACATATGCATGAATATACATGTGTATGTACATGTAAACATATATCAACCTATTATAAATTCCAGTCATGTGTAAACCTCACGGTTGTGTATACTCTCCCAGATGTATCTCACAGTATGTATCTGCTATGTGCACATTATGTTAAAACAACATATGTGATGAAACCGTCATATTAATAACAAGTACTACACTATTGTGGTAATAAAGGCAATTGTTCAATACTAAGCAATATGTGTATAGACAGATATATTGGAAAAACAACAGGTGTTTTTACAGTGGTCATGGTGTAGTGGTTAAGTGTTGTGACTTTCGTGTACAGGGTCTTGGGTTCAAAACTTGCAAGGGCTGTTCATTTTGTTGCTGGGCAGAACAAGGGCTGTCGGATACAGAGTGGTTAAGGCAGTTTTGAGCAGCTTTATGTACTTTTACGTGGGTTTGCTTGAAGCTAAGTGGTGCTAAGCTATGGGTAAACGTACAGGCACTTACACAGTGTAGGCTTCGCTTACCAGTGTACAAATCAGCTTAGCTGTTATATTGGAGCAATGTTTATACCTGCTAAGCATGGCTTAGCCCTGGTAACCAGTTCACACACCCCCAGTCTGATAACATAGCAGGGTAATGACATCTGTAATAAGTGTATGTAATGTCATGTACAATACATGCGCCTATGTGCTGTCATTATGGTAGCAAGGGGTGTGAGTATCGTGTCTGGGACACAGATGTATGTGAGGCCTGTACAGCACTGTTATCCATGTGACTTTGTTACATACAGGGGTAGTAGCCCAGGGTACATGCTGTCACACTGGCATGTAGTGTATAATGGTGTTACTACTATTGACAGTGCCTACCCATGCAAGATTAGAGTGCTAAATGTAGTACTAACAACATGCACACCTGCAGGCATAGCTGGACTGTGAGGCCTCCCTGTAGTATCCCTGGTGTGTGAGCAATGTCATAATATATAACCCCCTACTGGGTAATGATCCGACATGTGGAATGTAACTGTAGACTACCATCTGTACAGCACATGTTAGCGAGGGCTCCTAACATGTAGTTATGGCATACATATTGCTGTCAAACATCTATCTGTCAACACATTCATCCTACGGCATAGCTACTTGCCAAGCAGATGACTGTCAGCCCCTGTACAGATGTGCAGATGGGAGGTATCCCGCTGGGATATGTACAGGCATCCTAAGCTTGACTGACACTGACATGCCTGCCCAGCTATGTAAGAACTGACACATATTGGAGATAACACCCTGTATGCACCACATGCCACTGGTACTTCCACTACACTACCACAGTCAACTGAACATGCCTGGGTACAGGTCTCCATCACAGACACTAACCATGTGTTGCAATGCATGTTGCACAACCCATCTCTCCTTGGACAATAGATAGGTACACAGCTATTACCACCTGCAGAGATTCACCCCAGTACTGACGCATGTGTATGTGTGCATGACTGAGTATAGCAGTGTCTGTGTGTTAGCACACCTGTACATGGGAATTCCATGAGAGCCTTCACAACCACCTCAACACCCATTTCCATAGCCAGTTGTGGCTGCTGCTGTATGGGACATTACATGTACTCTGTTAAACTCCTCTCCATACCGGCTACAAGAGCCTTGCAGTACCATCACAACAGTGTTGTAAAAATGGGTTGATAGGCATGGGATACCCATTGTGTTCTGGTAAGTGTTTGTATGTGTGTATGTCCGTTTATCTGTCGGGTACAGCATTCTGAGGCCACACACTTCTATTACAATACCCATTGCCACATGGTAGTACAGATAGTGTTGTTGCTGCCCATTAGTAAGGCATGACAATGCAACATCCTGCTAAGCGTGTGGCATGTGCATTAGATGCATTTCCCTGTAGTACCACTGTTGGGATCTACAATGGGTTGTATCACAGTCATGGCCAATGCATGATGGTGGGTATATCAGAGTGTCATCATGGGTTTCAGGGAGTACCACATCCACTGGGGGATGTGGGTGCTGTGTACACTGTCATTACTACAAGGTACACCTGGTATATGTCCCATGTACCATGTTATGGTTACCATTGTCATCATCAACCATACAGGTAACTGATACCACATTCCAGGCCATTTATGCATGTGCTGTGTGCAGCCTACCTGTAACACATTGGACAGATGGTCAAGTTAGTTAGCAGCGATAGGTCCTGATCTCTCAGATATGTGTCTGCCTGTTATGTGTCTGTTAATGTGTATATGAAGGTATGTCACACTGCGTATTGTCCATATACACCCATTACATTCCCCATTAGCATACTGTACATGTCTGGGGATGTTCTGCATGTAACATGTAACGTGGGACACACCTCACCCTAAACGCTGTGTTGTGTATACAATGGAAGACACACTCTTCAGTATCACTACATACCTAGGTACGGGTCTAGTCCCAGTGTTGCCAAGTAACAGTGTGCATGTATGTGGATGGGTCTACATCAGGTTGCAGATTATACATGCCCCAGCAGGTCACCTGTCCATGTGGCACAGGCAACAACTGTTATACTAACGTGTGACATGTGTTCAACTGTACCCCAGATATGTCACAGCCATGGTGTCCCCACAGTGCCATACCCCATTGTGGAATATGACTTCAGACCATCCTCATGCTGACACATGTACACCTACAACACAAATGGATAATATTATAGAGGTAACAATCAACCAGTGTCACTAACAGCTATAATGCATCATTGCTGGGTGGCTACATTACCTGACATATATGCATTACACTTTACTCCTTACAACATGTTACACTGCAGTACTGTGTTACACTGTAGTACAGTCACTGTGTGCATCAGAACCATATTAGCCTGTCCCTGCATTGATGGTATAGATGACAGGGATGTGGCACAGGTATCATCATATGCACAGGGTGTGTTGTTGGTTTGCCAGAGGCTGAGGGTGGGCCATACATTTGATACCATGTGTGAGGGTTAGGGGTGTACTGAGGTGAACTGGGCATGGTGATGTGGTATGTGTAAATATGGGGTTGCCCTAAGTGTGTTTGTATAGTGTGTGGGTATGCAAGCCCACAGTTCTGCCATGTGGCTGCCCTACACAGGTGTTTATGGACAGCTGTAGATCATACCCGGCAGGGTGTGCAGTTCACTGCCTCTAGCCATGGACACATGGACTGTGCCTGCCAGGGGTTCCATGGGCACGTCCAGGTACAGGCCTCGATGTGCTACTCTCACCTGATGATGACAAATGTCCGCTGGTACCAGGTCCCTCCTGGGACTGGCCAGGACCACGTGCTCGTGGCCTGGTGTGGTGTGGACAGCACCCCCACACTGCCTGGGCTGGTACTGCCACTAAAGGAGCCCCTTGGTGTCCTAGCATGTCTATGTTGACTGCCAGCTGTTGGTGTTACTGGCTTACATCCACGCGGCCATCACTGCACCCCCACCATATGTTCAAGCACGGACATACCACGGTCAATGAGGGCCATCATCTCACCAGACCATCTATCCATCAGCTTGGTATAAGCACGGATGGCACCAGACAGTTCACGAAAGTTGTCGCTTGCAGATGTGAGAGCAACCCTCTGCAGCCTCAGGCCCTGTCTGGTGTAATGTTCCATACATGCCTGCGCTGCCATGACAGCCTGAAACATGCACCTGCTGGTACCAGCTATGTTGCCTCTGCCAGGAGCATGATGTCCAGTGGCCCTACCACGAGCACCCTGGGGACATCTGCCTATGTGGTGCCCTGCCGGACATCCAGCTATGCCTGCTGTGACTAGACACATTAGGCATGGTTACCACACTTTCCTGTGCACTGCCACCAAATGCCAGCTGTCCCTCCGCTATGGCCACTAGTGATGGGGTACGTGTAGGCACTGAAACTGTGTACGGGGTTGGGGAGGCTAAAAGGGGGATATCAAATGATGGTGCTGTTTTGGCCCCTGACAACCCCACCTGTGCCTCAAAAGTACTATCATTATCTTTGGTGCTGTATGGACACCAACATCAGATTGCATGCAGGATGGTCCGTGACCCACCTCGCCACCTGTGGGGGAAAACAATAAATGCACTTTAAAACCTATACAGCATTGCCTAACAGTACACACACACGCACACACATACACGCACACACACACACACACACACGCACACACACACACACTTGCACACACACACACACACACACACACCCACACACACACACACACCACCATAATACCTACCTGTCCATGACTTTACAGAGAGTCCCACATATATTTCCATGTGTTTCTCATCCTGCATCACACTTGGTAACATACACACATTGATACCACTCATTAACATATCAGTCCTCTAAATGCCTAACCAAGCGATCACAACACAAGACCTGTTACTACATTACCTGCCTGACCTGTGTGTAGCGGTTTAGATGTCCTCAATGCTATCATTCAGTGTTCACCCTGTGTATGTCCAGACATCATGAGTAATGGCCCCTATATGTGTGTGAGCTGCTATGTTCACTCCATAATATCACACACTGGTGTTTCATGTGTATGTATTGCTCAGTACATGCAAGATATGCTGCTCAATCAGCCTATCATGTGACAACTGTAATATATGGATACACTCCCTGGTGTTGACTAGTACTTCCCCAATGCATCTGCAGTGCTGAATACGTTGGTTGTAGGTCATCTCTCTGCTGAATGCTATAAGGGTATACCTGGTGTCTACCTTCCCTCTCAATGCCTGTTCCATGCTACAGACCTTATTATACTATCAGCTGTCCTGTGATTATATACATGAGAAGTATTCCTGGTGTGTAATGTGGCAGTCCATGTTCATGTACTGCCTGATCCCAAAGGGAGGTACTGCTGTATGAACACCCCACAATCACACATGTGCATACATGGCCACCCAAACAAACATACACACATACACACATGCACACATGCACACATGCATCCTATATGCATCAACCTCCCTCCACTTCACCAGAGTGACCCTACAGACAAACTAACTACCCACCAGGATGCACACACACACACACACACACACACACACACACACACACACACAGGTGAGGTTGCACCATGATAGCACACACAGTCCTCATATTACCCATCTGTCAACATGCATAACATATGGTACACAACAGCATGCAGTACAGCTATAGTCAATCCATGCTAGGAACAGTAGACATGTGTGTGATGCATGTGCTGTGTCACTAGGTGATGCCCCTTCCCCTGGATACCACTGCACCTATGTACACAGTATTGCTGTGCACCTGTTCTGCACCCTGCCATGTACTGTGCACCACACCTCACAGGTGTACAACCCATTGCTGAATGTGTACTACTGTGTCAGTTATGTCAGCTTTAATGCTCACAGTCCCTATTTTTTTCAGCAACACATACCTGGGATGATATGTGGACAGATGTCATTTGTGAATGCCTGATGTCTGAATTACAGCTCTCCACATCAGTGGACCATGTATGACCAGTCCAATACTATTACACTGAGAACCATCCAAGCATACCATGGCTATGGGGGGTGTACACACCCTTATTGATATGACGCACCCATCCTTGATCTGCCATGGGACCACATCACCGCATAACTTAACAGTACATGAGCCCGATATGTGACATATGTCATGTACTTTTATATGCAGTGTCTATGGACTGTGTTAGGTGTGTGAATGCTGACCGCGATGCATACACTCTGTGTGGGCATATGTGTGCACACCCTTATCATGACAGTCTGTCGCACATCTTATGTGTACTGCAGAAGTCACTGCTCCTGGCAGGGGTATACTAGCGTGGGACATGTGCATTTGCAGTGTATGTTCAGTCTGCCCTACACATGTCCCCATAATCTGCATGATTGCAAGGTCTACTCATGTGCACATCCCTTGGTGATCACACACTGCCATCACTATTGCTGTGGGGGTAGGGTTATGTCTGCCACAGTTCCTGAACCTGACTATGTGCAGATACAGCCATTCTTAGGATCCTTGCTGCAGTGCACTGGTGTGTCATGCTGTCACCCTCCCTTCCTTCAGCCTTTTTGCAGATGCATGACAAGTAAGCCCTACGCACGTGTGTCACTTTGCAGTGTCCCATACACTGAACACCACATGTTACAGCCTAGTCCTAGCTGATAATGTGGACCACAGTAATGCCTTATGCCATAGTGTAACTCTGCAGCAGTTGCCATTGTCCTACAGGTATATACACTGGTATTCCACTGTATATGGGTGTTGTTCCAAACATGTCCCTACTGTAGGCCATGACTCCCACCATTATGCTACTCCGTATGGACACATTCTGCAATGACAGGATGTTAGCTATCATGCAGGTGTCTGCCATACCCTTCCAATACCCCATCATGGTCACCCCTGTGATGCCGTGCATTTAACAACAACAGTACGTGCACATGTACAGCATGCATTCTGGGTAGGTGTGTTAGATGTGTGCATGGAATATACCATCACCATTACATGCTCGGTGTATTGGCAAGCATCTACATAAACCATACTCACCAGCTACAGGCTGCTGCCTTGGTGGTATCCCAGAGGGACCTAGATAAGAGGGTGAGAGATCCAAAGTCAGTGGCCACACCTGTGGCATTGCTACAGGGTGGGTGCAGCAAACAATGCATCAACAATACATGTCCACAATACTACCACATATGCACATCTGTTTATCACTACTATGCAGCAACAAAATATATCTATGACATGTCAGATATGCATGATCTACCTGTACTGATGCAGATGTATACACAACAGTGGTCTACTGATGTGCCCCGTGGCCTTACCAGCATGTTGCTTGGCCAGTGTGTGGGTGGCACCCACCTCCACAAAGGTGTCTGCTGGTTGCTAGCTGTGCAGACAGGCACATGCCATGAGGCTGGCTAGGAGCTCCTCCACATGTGCCAGGGGGAATGGATGTCATGGCCCTCCCTGTGGTGAGATGATCCACCCAGACTGCAGCAGCATGCCGACGGGCACTGCGAAGCAGGTCAGAACAATAATGCCAGACCTGCTCATAACTGCGATTGTGCAGTCCAACATCATTGACCCTGTGGACAAGGTCATTCCACAGGGCAGCCCACTCCTGTTGATCATGGGCAGCTTGGCCAAGCAAGATTTTATAGTGCTCTGTGAGATCATTAAGAAGAATTTCATTTTCAATAACAAAACTGCATGGCTGAACAGTAAAACTAGCTAAGCCAAGATTAAATAAAACCAGCACTTTAGCATAAAACAGTATTTAATCTCCGCTTTTGTCAATACAGATTTCATCAGAAATATAAAACATACTAAATGACACTGCATATAAATACTCCAAAAAACAATTAAATTCAATTAAAATCAATTAAACCCCAGTTATTAAATACATACACTTAACGGGATAGCATATTAAACATGGTTTAAACTAGTTTTGATAACATACACCCTACGATCTTTTAAGAAGCATTTAATGTTGGTGGCATCATTCAAACCTGGAGGCTGGTCAGCTTTTAGTTGAATCTGCCACCTGGTTCCTTTCTGTTCTAAATAATTCTTAAAATTGCCAGCTCTTAAATTTAAATGACCTTGTTCTAAAATAGAGAACAAAAACTTCTTAAAATTGTGACAAAGCTGTGTCTGTATAATGCATTATTGGAATCTTTATTTTTAATATCATACAAGTGCTCTCTAATCCTGGTCAATAAATGTCTAGTAGTCTTACCAATGTAAAAAGAAGAACATGAACTGCAAACAGCAATATATATCACCCCACACTTTTACATGAAAAATAACTAGAAACAGGTATAGTATATGAAATAGGATTTAAATAAATGAATGGCCCCTCCAAAATGTATCTACATATATTACATGTGAGACATTTATGCATTCCCTTATTTGCACTTGGACTAATGGTGTCAACCACAAACTTGTCCCTCCCTTTCTCCAATAAGCTCTTTAAATTGGAGTCTTTCTTATATACAAAGCTTGGATGCTCCTCCACACTGTTAAACAAATCACAATTACCCGTAACAATATTCCAATTATCAGATATTATTTTCCTAATATCTGAAACATCACTAGTTATATGTAAGTTAAAACTCAAATGAGTATCACCACATTTTATGTTCCTTGGAGCTACAGCAAGAGCTTTGGTAATGATGGGTGGATACCTATCCCCCCTACCATTCCAAACATACTGTATTTGATCATCCAGCAATTTTTCTTCATAACCACGTTCCAAAAATACATTTTTGATATATAAAAACTCAGTTTGTAAGCATTGATCATCACTAGTCTTTCTGCTGCACGAATGAACTGTCCCTTTTGGAATGTTCTTTTTTACATGAATTGGATGTTGACTAGAAAAATGTAAGTAGCCATTCATGAAGGTAGCTTTTCTATGAATGCTACTATTAAACTTGTTTTTGGACCAATCCCATTCCAAATGGACATCCAAAAAATAGAAGTGCCAAAATCTCCCATCATGAATTTAAGAAAGGGTGAATTAGATTTAATAGTTCTTAATAAAGCATGTGCTATATCACTGCCCCCTTGAATCACAAAAACCAAGTCGTCTATAAATCTTTTGTAATATACTACCAGAAAATGGTTGAAACAAGGTTTTAAAAATTCCTGTTACCACCACCCCATCACGACAGTAGCAAAGGAAGGGGTGACAGCTGACCCCATAGCTATGCCTTGAACTTGTTTGTAATAACAATTATCAAACAAAAAATAATGATTATTCAAAATAATGTCTAACAAATTACAATTAAAATTAATAACACTATTGTCATTACTTGTAAACTTATTTAAATACATTCTAACACATTCAACCCCTACATCATGGGGTATACATGTATATAAAGAAATTACATCCAATGTAAAAATAGTGTGTAAATTAGGGTCAAAGCTAGTCTGCTCATTGAACAACCTAAAATTCTCCAAGAAATTCCACGAGTCCTTCAAAAAGGATTCCATTTTATGAACATACGGTTGCAAAAAAGAATCAACAAGCAAAGAAATACCCTCCATAACGTAGTGGGGTGCTGAGATGATAGGTCTAAAAGGGGGATTGCTTAAATTCTTATGTGTCTTTGGAATACCGAATAACACACCAACTTTAAGGTTTTCAATATTGCATAAACTGTACATATCCAAATTCAAGTCACTTGCCTGTAAACTGTCATACAAAAAATCTGAAACATATTTGTAACATTTAAAATTTCAGAATTGTTAACTTTCTTATATTCCCGCTTATTAGCAAGCATATTTTCCATTTTTACTATATTTTTTGATTTAGCTTTGGCACCCAATTCCTTATTATTGTCACTATTATTAAGAGAATAACCATTTATTTCTTCCTGAAAAGGAATAAGTTCATCCGCAGAACTTTTGACTTCAGTGTTATGATCCCCCAACCTTCTATTTGAAAAAGACGTCGACGGTGTTACTTCATTTATGATGTCAACAAGAGAGGCAGATCTTCTAGAAGCATGTTGCTTAAGGTGGACTTGCTTCGATGGGTGAAAATTTCTCATATTAAATGAAGAATGGTTGTTTTTACTTTGTAGAAACATAGTATATGCACAGTCCGTCTCATATGTGGACACATCTTGATCCAGTTTACAATTTGTCCTGTTTATCAGCACTTTCTCATGCTGTTCTAATTCTTCCAGCATGAGAGAGGATTCCATTCTCTCACAAAAAACAAACTGATATTTACTTTCAATCGTTTGCTCCGCCTTAAGAATTTCTTGCCTCAATATTGCCATAGTATCATTATTTCGCTCAGTCAACAGTTTAAGGAAATTAATTCCTGCTTCATTAAAGAAGTCTTTTAAACGATTGAAAAAAGGGTATTTCCCAGTAATACCATTGGGACATTTGAAAAATCAAAGTCCCTTCGGTACTATACTTAATTCAATACATTTAAAAAAATATTTATTCTCGATGTCAATGCTCTTGTATTTTTTGAGCAACTTGTTTAGATTGTCACATAATTCTTTATATTCAATCAAGCTGGTAGCATCAATAGATCTCTTGGTTTTAAAAAAAGGATTCTCACCACTGTTTAAAGCAGCTGCTATGTTAGAATATAGCCCTTTCAACTTTACGCTCTTTGACTTCACAAGCTCAGTATGGCGCACCGGGTCACTTTGTTGTCGGTAGGTATTCACCTTCATTTCAAATGTCCCAATGGTATTACTGGGAAAGATCATTTTTTCAATCATTTAAAAGACTTCTTTAATGAAGCAGGTATTAATTTTCTTAAACTGTTGACTGAGCAAAATAATGATACTATGGCAATATTGAGGCAAGAAATTCTTAAGGCTGAGCAGACAATTGAAAGTAAATATCAGTTTGTTTTTTGTGAGAGAATGGAATCCTCTCTCATGCTGGAAGAATTAGAACAGCATGAGAAAGTGCTGATAAACAGGAAAAATAGTAAATTGGATCGAGATGTGTCCGCATATGAGACGGACTGTGCATATAATATGTTTCTACAAAGTAAAAACAACCATTCTTCATTTAATATGAGAAATTTTCAGCCATAGAAGCAAGTCCACCTTAAGCAATATGCTTCTACAAGATCTGCCTATCTTGTTGACGTCATGAATAAAGTAACACCATCGACGTCTTTTTCAAATAGAAGTAGGTTGGGGGATCATAACACTGAAGTCAACGGTTCTGCGGATGAACTTATTCCTTTTCAGGAAGAAATAAATGGTCATTCTATTAATAATAGTGACAATAGTAAGGAATTGGGTGCCAAAGCTAAATTTTTTTTAGTTTTCGAAAAAGAGAAGAGACAGTTATGACCCAAGTCTATACTTACGCGCAAGAAGGGACAGAGCTCTCTGATTACTTTAGATATATCAACGGACAACGAATAAGGTATAATGCTTCTGTGAAAGACATTCTAAATCTATCTAGTTTCAAATTAAATGATAATCATATCAAGTTGCTGAGATTAGGTTTTAATTTTGTACCTAATATGAAAACTAACATCACTAATGTTATTCTGGAGTTAAAACAGTTTACCAGAAAACTAAATCTGTCTTCTTTGATGAAAGATGTAAAATGTGTCGGACGGTTGTTAGTTAAACTGTCCAGTTTTAACCCATTGTTAAATCACACCTTAAAATTTTTTGAGTCTGCTTGCAAATGTGATTTTAGAAGGTTTTTGGGGAGTAACAAACAATGTTTAACCAACGATAATTTGAGTGAAGAACTTAGAATTGCAATGAAGGAATTGTGTGATAATATATCTATATGTATCATGAAAAGTGATAAGGGGAGTATGCTTGTAGTTATGGATCAACAAGATTATATAGTAAAAATGGAAAATATGCTTGCTAATGAGCGTGAATATAAGAAAGTTAACAATTCTGAAATTTTTAAATGTTACAAATATGTTTCAGATTCTTTTGTATGACAGTTTACTGGCAGGTGACTTGAATTTGGATATGTACAGTTTTTGCAATATTGAAAACCTTAAAGTTGGTGTGTTATTCGGTATTCCAAAGATACATAAGAATTTAAGCAATCCCCCTTTTAGACCTATCATCTCAGCACCCCACTACATTATGGAGGGTATTTCTTTGCTTGTTGATTCTTTTTTGCAACCGTATGTTCATAAAATGGAATCCTTTTTGAAGGACTCATGGAATTTCTTGGAGAGTTTTAGGTTGTTCAATGAGCAGACTAGCTTTGACCCTAATTTACACACTATTTTTACATTGGATGTAATTTCTTTATATACGTGTATACCCCATGATGTAGGGGTTGAATACGTTAGAATGTATTTAAATACGTTTACAAGTAATGACAATAGTGTTATTAATTTTAATTGTAATTTGTTAGACATTATTTTGAATAATCATTATTTTTTGTTCAATAATTGTTATTACAAACAAGTTCAAGGCATAGCTATGGGGTCAGCTGTCGCCCCTTCCTTTGCTAATGTCGTGATGGGGTGGTGGGAACAGGAATTTTTAAAACCTTGTTTCAACCATTTTCTGGTAGTATATTACAAAAGATTTATAGACGACTTGGTTTTTGTGATTCAAGGGGGCAGTGATATAGCACATGCTTTATTAAGAACTATTAATTCTAATTCACCCTTTCTTAAATTCATGATGGGAGATTTTGGCACTTCTATTAATTTTTTTGATGTCCATTTGGAATGGGATTGGTCCAAAAACAAGTTTAATAGTAGGATTCATAGAAAAGCTACCTTCATGAATGGCTACTTACATTTTTCTAATCAACATCCGATTCATGTAAAAAGGAACATTCCAAAGGGACAGTTCATTCGTACCACCATAATGACTAGTGATGATCAACGCTTACAAACTGAGTTTGTTATATCAAAAATGTATTTTTGGAACGTGGTTATGAAGAAAAATTGCTGGATGATCAAATACAGTATGTTTGGAATGGTAGGGGGAATAGGTATCCACCCATCATTACCAAAGCTCTTGTTGTAGCCCCAAGGAACATATCACGTGGTGATACTCATTTGAGTTTTAACTTACATATAACTAGTGATGTTTCAGATATTAGGAAAATAATATCTGATAAATGGAATATTGTTAAGGGTAATCGTGATTTGTTTAACAGTTTGGGGGAGCATCCAAGCTTTGCATATAAGAAAGACTCCAATTTAAAGAGCTTATTGGAGAAAGGGAGGGACAAGTTTGTGGTTGACACCATTAGTCCAAGTGCAAATAAGGGAATGCATAAATGTCTCACATGTAATATATATAGATACATTTTGAAGGGGCCATTCATTTATTTAAATCATATTTCATATACTATACCTGTTTCTAGTTATTTTTCATGTAAAAGTGTGGGGGTGATATATATTGCTGTTTGCAGTTCATGTTCTTCCTTTTACATTGGTATGATTACTAGACGTTTATTAACCAGGATTAGAGAGCACTTGTATGATATTAAAACTAAAGATTCCAATAATGCATTATATAGACACAGCTTAGTTTGTCACAATTTAAGAAGTTTTTGTTCTCTATTTTAGAACAAGGTCATTTAAATTTGAGAGGTTGCAATTTTAAGAATTATTTAGAACAGAGAGAAACCAGGTGGCAGATTCAACTAAAAGCTGACCAGCCTCCAGGTCTGAATGATGCCACCAACAGTAAATGCTTTTTTAAAGATTGTAGGGTGTAAGTTAACAAACAAGTTTAAACCATGTTTAATATGCTATCCCTTTAAGTGTTTGTATTTAATAATTGGGGTTTAATTGATTTTAATTGAATGTAATTGTTTTTTTGGAGTATTTATATGCAGTGTCATTTAGTATGTTTTATATTTCTGATGAAGTCTGTATTGACGAAAGTGGAGATTAAATACTGTTTTACGCTAAAGTGCTGGTTTTATTTCATCTTGGCTTAGCTGGTTTTACTGTTCAGCCATGCAGTTTTGTTATTTTACTGTGTAGGCTGGCAGCCTTCCATGGGATATTGTGCCTGAAAGACATAAAGATGGACACAGGTGTGAGCAAGTCATGCAGTAAGGTTACCACAGTTCTTAATACACATCACTGTCACCCCCCACCATATCAGCGACAACAAACTGTACACACAACTCAATAGGTATGGCTGCAACATACCTACCAGTGGGGTAGATATATTGCACTCTACCACACTTTGTGCAGTGTGTTTGTAGCCATGTTCCTTGTGTGGACACTATCATTGCTGGCCTGTTACAGACTATTAACCTGCATGCCATTGTCAGGGCCACAGTGGTTCCATATATGCCTGTGGTATGCTTGCTATGTGTTTGCTGCATATCTGACATTCTGTGTTATTGGAGTTATCTATGCATACTCTTGGACATGTTCTGGGATTGTGCGGACTATTACTACCGACATATGTTCTATAACAGTGACACAATAGCATGTATATGTACTATTGACCAGCAGAACCACCTCTCCAAACTCATCTGCCCATGTACCAGGCCACATCACATGTGTGACCCACCCTGGGGCCTCCTCATGTACTGGTCCCGCAATACCGTTAGGTGGAACCAACTCAGGGGATGTTGTCCCCCCCCCCCCCCGCGGGGGCACACACAGACATGTTCCTGTCCCCTGAGGTCAGGTCCAGGGTCTGTTCCATAATGAGCTTCTCAGACACATGTGGGATGTGCTACATCACCTTGAGACACCCAGTACACATTCACAAGGTCCACATCCTCCTCCTGCTCAGCCTCCAGGCCAGGCACCTTCGGGATATGGACTGCTGTTGTGGGTAGCAGTGGGTGGGAGGCTTGTTCCCATCGTGTCCATATCGGGGCCCATGGGGCATCCACATCACAGACCACACACACTATCCAGGGTGTTTACCCACCAAATGTGTCACATACCATCCCTGTAGGCTGTCCTCTGTATCTACCAACCCTGACCACCTCCACAACCCTGACCACCTCCACAACTATACCGGCCATACTTCCCCATATTCATATTCCATGCTTCACAGACAAGGGCAATGTAGTCCCAACAAGGGGTTCACATGTGACATACCCATCTATGTTGCACACACTGACAGCTGTAAATATCTGTGTGTATTGCTATGTGTGCTGTTTCCTCACACATAGCATGCAGCATTGTGGTAGTAATACAGGGGACATGTATTTACATACATATATGTTTGTGTGTGTGCTTGTATATATATATATATATATATATATATATATATATATATATATATATATATATGTGTGTGTGTGTGTGTGTGTGTATAGACATGTGTATATAGGTATATATCTATATATGTGTAGATATATATGATGTATATATGTGTTCATATATATATATATATATATACATACATATATATATATATATATATATACACATGGGTGTCTGTATATTTGTGGACATACATGTGTATGTATATATAAATATATATATATATATATATATATATATATATATATATATATATATATATATATATATATAGATAGATATAGATATGTAGAGATATACATATATATGTTGTTGTTTGTCTTTTGACTTTTTGCTGGTAAGGGGTCGCCACAGCGGAACTCCGGTCCGCTAATTATTGGCAGTAGATTTTTATGAAACGCCAAGGTGCCAGCTCGACGCCCAACCTTCAACGACGGCACGCCCATTTACACACGCATGTTTTTCGAACGCTACCCAACCATGGGGAGGACATGCAGACTCCACACAGAAGGCACTCCCAAGCTGAGAATCGAATGGGAGAACATCTTGCTGTGAGGTAACAACACTACCACTGTACCACCGCGGCATCAGATATACATATATATATATATATATATATATATATATATATATATATATATACACACACACACACACATGTGCATATCTATATGTGGGGTACATTCAAACACATCAGGTCCACAATCTCACAACACCTTACTGCACAGCTGCACTGTTCTGCCTTGCTACAACACAGACAGGTGCCACATATGGACACAGCCTGCCATTAGGGGTATATTTAGGGCCAGATTGCAGGTAACCCTATTACATGCCTATGGCATTCCTGCATGCTACAATACAGGTTAACCTGAGTATCCTGCAAGAGGTGGGCTGTGGAACCCACGTGTCCATCATTATGGCATTACTTCCACCACCAGCTCTTGGCCACGTAATATATATACTTGACAATACACAACACACACTATGATGGCTTACATCTTATTAGTCAGTGTTGCTCTGCACAGTTGACGGGTATGTCCCATTACCCACAGGGGCAGCTGAACATCATTACAACACCTGAAGGCATGTATAAATCATTCCACATCATCTATCCCATTACTATGGACCAAGTACTACAGTCACTTACATACATGTATACTTCACATGCCTGTTCTGGGAATGCCTTCTCTTCTGGATCGTTTGCTTTTTTATTTCTGTGCCTTACACGCACACTCTCTCTCTTTCACTGTCAGTCTCTCTCCAGTAAATGGAATGAGCTGCTTTCCATAGATTGCAGCATGGAATTTGTAGGTGATGCACATGATCAGATGATGGCCTCTGCACCAATCAGTGTCCTCCACTTACTACCTGCATACAGCATGCTGTGTAGTAGTTCCAATTACCACTGTCATGGCAAACAACTACTATAAATCCCTACGTCATGTGGGTGTGGTCCCTTTACCTTTCCTGTATGATGGACATCCTTCCTGTATGTGGGCAGCAGTGTTACAGACAGCAGGTAGCAATACCTCTCACAGGAGAACCTGCACACTCAGGTCAGCTACATATTTGTAGGAGGTTCAAGAACTACAGACAGAGTGTGAGTAGTGTTGTTGTATGCATTATATAGCACCAGTGTTGCAGGGTTTGTGTGTACATACTAGTTTAACATGGAATGCAGTCTGTCTGCATAACTCTCAACTGTGGGCCTATCCACTTGATGGCCAGAGGTGTGCCTATTATGTTTTGTCTGTCCACCACACAGGTCTTGTGTCAGCTATATCACTGGCAGTGTGTGTGTGTTGAGTGCTATCTGTTTCTAACTTCATATTCCTGACTAAGGGTATGTTGCAGACTATCCTGTAACATCAGCAACTTGCTTAGTGTATGACAACAGTTTTACACATATGGGCCTGTGTTCCAGCCTCTGTCCCCCACCTACATACCAGGCTTTGTACATATGACATGCTGTCAGGGGTTGTTATGCAGTGGGCTGTGAGTATGTCATGCTGCCATTCCTGCCATCAGTCCACTGCTGTTGTGTCCCCCACATATATTGTGGGGTTGGGTCCATATATGTGGGCTTCACCTACACAACACATGTACCCCCTTATGCACTCCAGAGGCCAGTATATGTAACAGTGGTATATGGCCCTGTATTATTGAGTCTAGGGGGGAATGCACCATAACTAACCTAGGCTGTTACAACATGTGGGGGTATCAGGGGTAAGCTGCCTTAAGGTATCTGGATGTACATTACCATACAATTCACCTTGGGTAAATACAGGCCTACTGCCTCCTGCCATACAGACTGTTCTGTTTGTCAGTGTGATTGTGATGGTGTCAGTTATGGCTTGTTATTTAACAGATACATCCCAATGTGTCAACTGAGGTCTTTAGCCCCTAGGAATTGTGTACAGCTTGTAGATAGAGGCTGCTGAACTATACATCTGCATTACTTACTGTTGATTGATTGGTATCCTGTGTCCCAGTCTGTCTTTACTATTGTACTACTTGAAGGCCTCGGCCTGGACAGCAACATATGTAAACCTTTCCAGAATACTGTATTACTATAACTGTTTCATAGTTGCATTACTCTGTTTATATGTATGTCAGTGTCTAAACAGCTATATGACATGGCATATACAACTATAATAGTACACAAATAAAGCTTTCCCATGTTTGCAAACCTGTGTGTGGTGTTATATCCTTTGACCTCTCTGTGGGTATATGTGGCAGGCAACAATTGTCATTTGTATGGGTGGCTCATAAAGTGTCCAGTTGGTAAGGTGTCAACTGTAGGCATAGTGGCTGTTCCATATTGTGTGCACCTTCTACATATGCATCTTCCTATACATATCTCTGTGTGTGTATGTGTAGTTACATATATATGTATATATATATATATATATATATATATATATATATATATATATATATATATGTATCTGTATCTGCATATATGTGTCTGTGTATATGTATCCTAGGAATGTTGATTGATTCTACATTGTACATTCCCTATGGTAGCCAGACTGTACTGCATGATATGTTACTGATACCGGCCTGACATCATACAGGTGGGATGGAGTACTGCTAACATCTTGTGCCCATGTTGTGTCAAGTCCTGGTTATAGGATCTGCAACAGTTGGTACTGTATTGCAGGGCATATGTGCTTGGCTGTGGCTGGTATCTATACGTACAAGATGTATGTTGTTTGGGCCCACCCAACTCCATTACCGCTGCATGTGGACATATATGTTTTTGTTATGTTCCCATTTTTATCTACAGATGTATGTCTGTGTATACTTATATAGATATATATTTATGCTTACATATATATATTGCTGTATATATATATATATATATATATATATATATATATATATATATATATATATATATATATATATATATAGATGTAGACATATATATCTATAGATGTATGCATATGCATGTATATATGTTTATATATATATATATATATATATATATATATATATGTATATCTACATATATAGATATGTTATATCTGTTTAGATATTAATATATATACACACACATACATCTACATGTTGAAATACATTTCCTGTACTGTTGAATGACTGGGCTGGATGATATGTTTGTGAAAACATCAGAGTTATGTGTATCTGATGTGGCTTAGTGGTAAATCACTTTGGCTATGGTGTGCAGAATCCTGGGATGTTGCTGGGCAGAACAAGGGCCGTTG
Organism: Protopterus annectens; assembly: GCF_019279795.1. Lineage (NCBI taxonomy): Eukaryota > Metazoa > Chordata > Ceratodontiformes > Protopteridae > Protopterus > Protopterus annectens. The sequence goes on from NC_056744.1 coordinate 1,593,464,743, forward strand.
GATACAGAGTGATTAAGACACTTTTAAGCAGTTGTAAGTGGATTTGCCCGGTGGTAAGCACTGCTAACTTCCGGTTACAGTTTTTTATACTGATTTAGCTTCTCAGTTGCTTAACCTGTGAAGGCATTGCTTACTTCCATGCAAACAGGCTTAAACCTGCTTACTGCTGCTTAAAAGTGCTTACTCCCACTTACCCCTGTGCTAATTTCTTTAAAAGAAAAGAAAAAAAAAGGTTGATAGGACAGTGGTGAAAAAGGGACACAAAGAGGGAAAAACAGTGGGGAATGTGCAGCTAGAGATGTGCAGGAGGGTGTAGGGAAGGTCCATAGCTGCCCATTTCTTCTAACACAACAGCTGTGCATATACACTGACTTTGGAGGTAGATTAGGACACTCAAACCCCTGAGAGAGGGGTGAGGACAACAATAATATGTTGTGATGCCAATTAGACCAGATTACATTTGTTCAGTGGACATGTGTGCGAAATGGACAGCTATGTATGGGGTGAGATTTTTTTGGGGGAACAGATTGCCCTTTTTTTTGCTGGTGAGAGTGGAATGTTGGGGAGGGATAGTAGGTATATTTGGGGAGGTAGGCTGGGTAGGTTAACAGACAAAACAAACAAGACACATACAGGGGCGATATATGGCACATGTGGGGGGTAAACACCTTGATGGGGAGGGTGTTGGGAAATCAGAAGCCCATGAGCCCCCTAGTGGAAACAGTGGGACTGAGATCCCCACCCATGGGCAGTCACCACTGCGCCTTCACAGACCCGAAGGTGGCTGTGCTGGGGGCTGAGTCGGAGAGCCAGGGCAACCCTCTAGTCATGACACAATGCCCTTGAGCTAGCATAGATGATCTCCAAATTGCTGACTGAGCTGTCTATGCACCATGACCTGGACCTGGCGACGGGTGACAGATTCCTGTTTGCGCCTGCTGGCCGAGCCCCATCCCTTGAGGCAGTTCAACCCGAAGGTGGTGCAGGACCAATGGATGAGGAGGTCCCAGGTTGGGTCCCAGATGTGCTGGTGCCCAGTGCCACGGCCAGCTGAGGTGGGACAGGTGGGTCTGCTAGGATCCGCATTCCCATACGTGCTATGGTGTTTATGGTCAACATATGTGGGTTAGTAATAGTCAACACATTCCAGGGCTAGGTATAACAGCAAGCATAGATATTCCCATTAACCCAGACACCAGATACAGAATAGCTGCATAGCAAACGGAACACATGCATATATGGGACCATAGTGGTAATAGCAACAGCATGCAGGTACATTGATGGCACCATGCCCACTAATGTTGGAGTATTTCAACATAGCACATGCATAGAAACAGATTTAAATAATTATCAACCAATAGGATATATGTCCCAACATAACAGTGGGAGTCATCACATACCAGTTGAGGTGGGTATTTAGTATATTGTTGGAGATATGGTGGGGGGAGAGAAAGATGTCAATTAACAACTAGTATATTCCTGTAGTTCACATTACTTTCCAAGTCAGTGCTGTTATCTGTACCTTAAAGGTATTATTACACTACCCTATTGCCTTAGTTTGGACAGTGATATGGCTGTCGTCATCTTTATACATGAACTAGTTTTACATGCAGTATACACCTCTTACCTGGTATACCTGTGGAGGAATTGCTTGTTAACACTAACTGTTTCTACACATACTCCCAGATTCCAGGTTGATATTATGCACATACCTGTCCATCTCTTTTTGCACAGACTCTGGCCATGTCTTGACCACATGCAGGTGAACCGGGACATATGTAGACTGTCGCCCTCTTCAACCTTTAGTGACTTACAACACTCTTATACAGGATTTCCTACACAGTTATATTATGTAACACAGTGTGGGTGACAGTAATCAGTGATACCTTATTATTCAGAGCAACTGCAACACCCACAATTCCATACAATACCAGAGTAAACAGTACCAGTGCAGGGTATCAAGCTTTTTATTTCTCGGCACAGTGTTCTTATCCGATGTACCTGTGGGAGTAAAGTTTGTTAGCACTACTCGAATGTCGCCACACAAAGTACCAGATTTCACATTAGTATTATGCACATACATCTCACTCTGTTACTGTACACACTCTGGTCACAGCTAGACAACATGGGGGTGTAGATAGGACATACTTGGCCTTATTACTCTCATAATAGTTTCGGGAGTTGCTAGTGTGACAGGTTTGTTCTCATAGATGTGTGACAATCAGTTGTATTTCTTGTTTGCTGCCTAAACATCTGGGATCATCCCACTGATTTCCCAGGGGGACAGGGTGACAGGCAGCAGATATGGGCCCATATACTGGACATTCTGGACTTATCTGTACAGTTGTGGGGTATGATTCTGTATGCAGCCTATTTACACTCCCAGGATTCAGATCATGGCTGTGTCTGCTAAAACTAAAACACTGTCCATCACCGTTGTGTGTGCTATATAGATATTGCTGCATATCTCCTATCTGCTTTCTGTCTTATAATTCTCCTGTGGTTTTACATTCTGACCTTGTATTACAACACTCTTATACAGGATTTCCTAGACAGTTATATTATGTAGCACAGTGTGGGTGACAGTGATGAGTAATACCTTATTATTCAGAGCAACTGCATCAGTCACAATGCCATACAATACCAAAGTAAACAGTACCAGTACAGGATATCATTCTTTTATTTCTGAGCAGTGTTCGTATCTGACAGACCTGTGGGAGCAATGTTTGTTAGCACTACCTGAATGTTTCCACACAAAGTACCACATTCTACATTACTACAGTTGTGGGGTATGATTCTGTATGCAGCCTACTACCACTCCCAGGATTCGAACCTTGGCTGTGTGTGCTAAAAGTACAACAGTTTACTTCTCAGTTGCATGTGCTATTCAGATTGTGTCATCTGTTTTTTCACTGTTTTCTGTCTATGTGTCTCTCAGATGTACTAAGTGACCTCTGGGGATTACACCAGTCATATACAGATCTTACTACACATTCTTTTTATGTTGCACAGTGTGGGTAGCAGTGCTTAATACAGCAGTACTATTAAGTGATTGCAAATCTACATTACCATATGATACCAGAGTATACACATGCAGTCCAGCGGTTAGACATTTATTGCCAGGCTATTATGCTTTTATTTACATACAAACTATATGAGACTCTTCCTGCCATATTCTCTGGTGTATGCAGTACTTGCCTTAAACAATACATGTTTTATGCTGGCAATTAATTTACTAATAGTTTTAGATTTTTTTCATATGACAGTACATGCAAGAGTATTACTGACCTGCCTCACATCACAACCTCTTCAGGTGACATCCATGGGCCTCCTGGTTCATGGCCCACTCACTTACCACTGTAAAGGACATAAGAGGAATATTTAGCCATATCTGTCCATAATATACATGAGCTGGCAATTATTAAACAGGTAGTGGAGTGATACTTACACACAGCTGGGATCCCCCTGTTGTCCTAGCCTCTTGGATCCACTGATCCAAGAGATCCCCCTTTTGCCGCTTCAGGTTGGCATAGTGATGCCTGACCTGCTCACCAGTTCAGGGTATGCCAGTGGCACTGGTTAGGTCATGGGCAAAATAGTCCCAGATTTCCTCCCTATATTGGAAACCCTGGTACTGGCCCTGTGACAGTCTCTGCTCATGATCTTTGACAATGAGTCCTGCCATGACTCTGGACTCCTGGATTCCCCAGCGCTGCACCCAGAAGCACACTGCCTCTCCCATTTCTGACATGGTGCCTGCAAGGGGAAGCTACAACCAGTTATGAGATGTATTCCCTCCTGTTGGGTTTAAGTAGGGCCGAATTCCCACACTTTGCCATGATTGGCCGGTTTTCAAAAGGCTAAGCTATGGGCAAACCTGCTTACCTAAGGTTGCCATTGTTTAAAGAGGTATACCACTGGGCACATTGAGTTAGCTGGCCTACACATTGCTTACACCTCTTAAGCTGGCCTGTGCAATGCTTAGAGTTACTTAAAATTGACTTTGCATTATATTTGCTTTTTGGCATTGATTTATTATTCATTACATCTTTTTTTATATGTCTGGTATCCATGATTCATGTGTACTTTCACTGCATGGGGTCCTTGTGTTTAATAGGGGACTTCAACACTGTGTTACAATTACACCTCACATCTGGGCTTACTTCAGTACTCCAGTTTACATATTTATGTTATGTAGTAGGTTATAAAACATATGACTGTATACTGATTCCTTTCACATGTTCAGTTTGATTTTACTATAGTGAGGATTTGTTTGGTGATACCTCAATCTTATGTACTGCTGTGATGGCTTGGTGGTTAACTACTGTAACTATAGGGTCCTGGGTTCAAGACCTGCAAGGCTGTTCATTTTGGTTGCTGAGCAGAACAGCGGCTGTTGAGTACAGAGTGATTACAGCACTTTTAAGCACTTGTAAGTGGGTTTGCGAGGGTAAGCAATGCTAACCTCTGGTTAAATATGCTTACAGAGAGTTAGCTTCCATATTGCTTAATCTGTGTGTGCATTGCTTACCCCCACACAAATGGGCTTAAACCCGCTTACTAGTGCTTACATATGCTTACTCCCACTTACTACTGCTTAATAGTACTTACACTTGCTTACTAGTGCTTACTCCCGTGTACCACTACACTGAGTTAGACAGTAATGTCTAATGGTTCTTGGGAAGGTGGGGGATTTGGAAGCTGTATGGAGTTATCATTCATTACATATTTTACCTTCCATTTGTATCCATGATTCCTGTGTACATATACTGTATCAGGCACATGTGATTATCTGTGGACTTTGCAACATTATGACACTGACACCTCACAAATGCATTTAATGCAATACTCCAGTTCACAAATATATGTTATGTAGTAGGTTATGCAACTAAAATATTGGTCATAACATGATTTGACATGGAAAATGGAATGTGCTGTAGTGAGACTTAAACTGGGAATGCCTGCTCATAAAGCAAATGCTCTGCCCACTACACTATTTCTATATTGCATCATTTGCATATATCTTCCTTTTTATCCACTTCAGCTATTTAAGCTGCATTAACCGTAGCCAAGTGATGGGCAAACCCATGCACCTATGGTTAGATTTAATCAGTTTCATAAAAAAATAAAATAAAACGTATCTTTGTATTGTTTGTGTTTACTATTGCTGTTGTACACATGGGGGGATGTTGCTGGGGGTATGCGGACACCTATGAGCAGTCTCGCTCATTCTTTTGTGCTTTCTGCTGTTCTTCATTGTGGGGGCATGTATATTCTAAGAGCTCTGCTCTCAGACACGGCCCCTGCACTCTTACATGTTCCGTGTAAGATTAGGAGCTCAGGCAGCATGTCTTCATTAATATGCATGGAGTGCTGCCGTCCTGCTCCTAAATGGCCACGTCTGTGCAGGACTAAGCTAGTCCTGCACAGAAGAATAGTAAATCTGGGGGATTCTGTCTCTTAGCTGAGATAAGCTAACTTTATAGCACGTTGTAAAACTATTTATTTTCTTAGAGTTTGCAAGTTAATTCTGTCTATTCCAGCCTTTACCATCAACACATACATTTTCATAGGCATGTAGTTTATACACATTTCTGCTCTTTTCCAGCAGGGTGCACTATGGTTACATTCTTGAAGCTCAGTACAGAACATATAGTTTTCTTAAATTTGTAAGACAAGCATACAAATCATATTACTATTCACAAATGACAGAATTATTTACAAAATTTTAGCTAGCTGGGCTGGCAGCCTTCACAGCTAGCCTTAGAGGACTTCGCAAGATATCTGATTTGCTTGTTCAAGCCATGGAGAGTAGTATTCCTCTGTTTAGTAGTTCCCTCTTGTTCTTAGATATCAGTTTCTTTCTTTTGTTATACAACTTATTTATGCTTATAGTCCACCAGGGTGGCTTGTTTATTTTGGGAGGACTTGGACTTAGTCCTGTCAGGTACAGCTGAGTCAATACATTTTTTAAGTGGCTATAAAGGGCATTTGTGTACTCTTCTGCATAGGAGTCATTGTTGGCTGTATTAGTAGGGGCTTTGAGACTTTTTATGTCATCGCTTAGTAGGCTATAGTTTGCTTTTGAGAAAATTTTCAGTTTTTTTGCTCCTGTGGGGATGTCAGGTCTGATCTTTACTTCAGATGAGACAGATTTATGGCCTCAGCTTACCAGAGAGGGCAACACACAGGGGGTAGTGCAGTGACCCCTCTATGTTGGTCAGCACTATGTCTAAGAGATTTGAGCCCCTTTTGGGGGTGCATATCAACTGTTCCATGGCATTTGAATTAACAAAACCCAGGAATCTCAGACTGATTGTGTTTATGCTCATGTAAGTCACCCAAATGATGGAAAGATAATTGAAATATCCCATTACCAAGGTGTTTGTCTGTATAGTGAGCAACTCTAGCAAGTCCAGGCAGGTGGTGTTCTTCTCCTGGTTCATGGTGGAGGACCTATATCTAGCAATGATGTGGTAGGGTATTTTGCATATAGTTATTTGGACCTGTAGTAGCTCAAGATTGTCATATTGTTTTACCAGTCTCAAGGTGTAGTAGGATTTAATGAAGATAGGGACACTTCCACCTTTGGTTCTTTGTTGCTCGTTTTGAGGTCTGAACATGTGAAAGGCATTGTAGCCTTGTATGGCCAGGTTGCTTTCTGTGGCCTTGAACCAAGTCTCAGTGACTGCACAGACATCAACATCTTCCAAGGTAAGGAGTGCTTCCAGGGAGTACAGTTTTCATTTTAAGCTCTTGTATTAAACAGCATGGCCTTGAGTTTGTTTCTAGTGGATTTCTTTACTTCGGAGGTTTTGTTGTTTTGACATCGTCTAACAAAAAGGCACTATGGGGGAGGCAAGCATCTTTGCCAGTATCTGAAAGCCTTGAGGAGACAGGTGAAGGCCATCTCTGTTGACTATGGCTTCCCAGGCTGTCAGATACTGAATGCCCTAGAGTGACACCAGAAGCTAAGCCAATTATTGAAATCTATTATCTTTTTGTCTGTATTGTGGCATCATCCTAGGTGAACATAGAATGCTGCTCAGGGCTCAGGACATACCTGCCTGGGACACAGTATTATAGTTCAGTCATGTCTCTCTTCATATAGTCCAGAGAGGTATGTCTGAAGTCATTCAGTCCAACATGTACTATGAGAGTCATAACAGTAATTGTTGTTGAGTGACGTGTGTGTGTGTGTGTGTGTGTGTGTGTGTGTGTGTGTGTGTGTGTGTGTGTGTGTGTGTGTGTGTGTGTGTGTGTGTGTGTGTGTGTGTGTGTGTGTGTGTGTGTGTGTGTGTGTGTGTGTGTGTGTGTGTGTATGAGCTGGCAACCTATTTGATATCTTGTTTACTGTTATGTGAGAGGACTGATTCTAGTTTCATAGTATAGTTACATCTCTCACATACTGTATTTGTTTGCTTTAGGAGCAAGCGGTTGTCAGTATACATGAGGCAATTGTTACATTGCCTCAGGATGCCCTTGTCAATCACGCTGGCTGAAGAAATGTTGGAAAACTGGCTGTCTGTAGTAGCAGATAATTCTTAAGTACTAATTTTTGACAGGGCAAATTAGATCAGCTATTGCTCTGAGATTAACAAGGGTATTTATCCTATGGAAGATCAGGGATGAAAAGTGGGGCAATGCTGCTCAGTGCTCAGCTGAGTTGCCTGTAGTGCAGAAGTGTGCAGCTGTATTGCCCACAGAGCAGCAGGGAACCTGGGATGGTTTCACTGATTGGTGTCTAGGGAAAAATAGTTTGTAGGTATTTGTGTCCATGCAAGGCACTGCTGACCATTGTTGCATGATGTGCAGCTACATGCAAACGTGAGGCTTATATACAGGCAAAAATAGCCTGCCAATAGGAAATCATACAATGATCCTTCCTGCAGCAATCCCCAGCTCAGACAAGGGTATATCTACACTTTTCTGCCCAAAGGGTGCAGGGGAGCCCTTCTTAATGTAAGATGGTTGGATTTGACTTCAAGTGTATGAAAAACAAGCAAGATTCAGCAAGTCTGGATCTAATCTATGCTAAGTAAGCAATATTTCAGTGCAAAACAAGTGCAGGTAATAACCAGGCACAAACAGTAAAAACAGTCAAGAAGGCACAAATTGATGCACGTCACACACTCCTTACTCTACAGACAGACTTCCTGCCCCTCCCTCTCCTCCCTAGTATCATACTGCACCCCTAATCATTCACTTTACAGCTCCAGCCAACTTCTTGATATCTACAAACCCCGCAAAAACATTGGCAAACACCTACACAAACACTCAGTATCCCTGGCCTGGAACAAACTCCCCTTCAAAGTTAGAAACATCACACACACAAACCACTTCACAAAAGAGCTAAAACATGACCTATAAAAATGCTTGGTCCTGTCCCTGCCAGGACCCTACTTAAATCCCCCAGTTTAACTTTTATTCAACATTTCAAGCATATTTAAGTCTTATCTTCCAGTCCAACACCTAATTGTTCTTGTACAGCTATAATCCATGCAGATATGCATATTTTATAGTTTCTTAACTGTACCTACAACTGTATATAAGTATTGTCTTATCTGTAATATTGCTATAATGATAGTAATAACTTCTGTATATAAATCTTCTCCCTTCTTTTTTCAACATTCTTCTTCCAACCTACTTTGTACCTGATCTCTCTGCCTACATAACTGCTTTTCTCTGCTATATGCAGCTTCAGTTTTTCTCTTTATTTTTTATTGAATTGTCAATCTCAAATGTAATATCATTATTGTTTGTATTTACAGTCGAGCTTTTCTCCTCGAGTCTCCACTGAAAATGGCTTCTGGCTCAGTTGGACCAACCCAGTTAACAAATGTCAAATAAATAAATAAAGAAAGAAATAAAACAGTAAAATATAGATGAAAAGGTGTAGCTCAAACTCAAAATAGGCTTAATTTCTTGTTCTTAGCTTTAGATAACTTGGATTCAATCAGAAACACTCTGGACCTCTGGCAAAGGATGCCAAACTCAGAGCAGCTTTGGTTAATTGAGCCAAAAGCTGCGCAAACTCAAGTCTTATATACAGGTGAAATGAAACAGTTTTAAACTAGTCTGCCAATAAGAAATCACACAATGATCCTTCCTCCAGCAATTCCCAGCTCAGACAAGGCTATATCCATACTCTTCTGCCATAAGGGTGCCATACTGGCATGGATGTGTAGGCATTACATTTGGTTCAAACAGCAATATATAATTTTCTTATATCACTATGGTAAGTTAACATAAGAGTTAAAAAATAGAAAACAACACCTGTACCAAATCTTGTTTTATGCAAATAGCAACAGTCTCCTGCTTCATCCCCATTAACAACTCTGCGATTATTATACTTAAACATGTTGGACTTTTTTGAACAAGCCACCATGGCATTAGACTCAGACAAATTGGTTCAAACTGCCTACTTAGACATGGCCTAGACCTTTGATGCCATCTCACATTCAGGCATTATTGATAAGCTAATCCAACTAAATGCTCTCCCTATGTTCCTTACTGGCTATACAACTGACATATAGGCAAAGCCTAATCTATTAGCGTTGGAGGTATGTGGATCAAAAAAGTAGTTATTAGCAGCATCCCCCAGGGACTGGTCCTGGGGCTACTTCTCTTTGATATTTACCTTTCTGATGTCAGTACCAACATCAACAACCTGTGGCTGACCAGATTTGCTAATGACTGCAAACTGAGACCTGTCAAACTTCCAAATGACCTCCATATTCTCCAGAAGGGTTGAACATGCAACAACAAGTGGTGTATGGACTAAAGCCGTAAGCAAAATGCTATAAAAGGCATTATATCCTTTGGTAAACCTGGGCACTCATTCTTTCACCATAAAGGTGGAACCCCTCTGAAAATTGACTCAGTCACTGGGGTCCTGGGTACCTTAATATGCAATGAAATGTCCTTTGATCACCATGGGTGAATTGCTGTTATAAAATCCTTTTATGTAACTAGACTAATCACCAGAGCTATATCTTCTACATCCAGATATGTCATCCTCACTATGCCTCCCTCAAAAGGTCTAATAATATAGTATAAAGTCCCCTTTGGTATGTACGTGTCAAAGCATATGATCCAGCTCGAGAGACTGCAGTGTTTCCTCACTAAGACAATCAATGGTGTATCCTCTTTGAGCTATGCAGGCTGTCTTGAAGTGCTCTCTTTCTCTCTGTCTCTTTTCTGTTTCCTTTAGACTTTTGAGGAGGGATCTCTATATCTAGTCTACAGAGCCTGTAGGGATTTGGTCCAATGTGACCTCCTGTACATCTATAAAACCAATGTCACCTTAAAACACCCATCCATACGAGACATTTACATTTCCAGTGAAACATAAATAGAACCTGCTGGTGAGACAGATGTCCATCACAGAAATCCATCATTTATGTAATAGATTTCCTCTGGATGTAAAGTAAAGGTGTTCCCTGACCCTCACACATCATGTGAATAAATGGATGGAAAGTTGTAAGTACATTCCAGATCTGGCCACTGAAGCCCTTAAGGAAAGAGGTAAACACTACATGGAGAGTATTCATTTATATAAGTAATTATGATCTGTCTCTCCAAACCCTTTTAAGGGGCCAGAACTATGTATTAAAGTCATGTATACAAGCTACAAATGGTCCAGTGGATCAATAGCCTAGAAAAAAAACTATGAAACAATGAACAAAACTGTTCTGGATGTCACTCAATACACAAGCATGACTTGATGAAACCAGCTTTGGGTGGGACTGTACAAAGAAGAGAGTATTTGCAATAATTTCAGCAAGACAAACATGTAAAAGATAAATTAGTCAATGCAGATGTGTCACTGTATCTCTGAGATACCACTGGCAGACGTCCAAACTTGATTAGAAGAAAAAGAGGGCTTCTCATATGTTTTATCAAGAATGAAGTGACTGAATATTATCTCAAATGAAAAAAAAAAAAACAAGGAAAGCTTAAACTCAAAAGAGAAATGAGTAACAAAGGTTACTTACTTATGTACTTTATTTTGGCAGAGTGAACATGTTGATGCATCACCATCCATGATAACCTTGCTGCATCAGAACCACAAAGGAAAACAAGGTTTGAGCCAGTGCAGATGCTTCAGCAGAAGTGGCACTATGAGTGACTTCATATTCAGAATGTAACAATAGCAGATGAGGATGTAAAGGTAAGATGGATGGCTGTCATGTGAGAAGATATTCCAGAGTAAGGCAAGAATATCAAAGAAGGCAAGAGAGTGGCAGTGTAACTCATGAAACATCCCAAGTCCATGTACAGCTATGGAAAAGGAGTGGAGGGTAATTGATAATCTGTGTGTGTGTGTGTGTGTGTGTGTGTGTGTGTGTGTGTGTGTGTGTGTGTGTGTGTGTGTGTGTGTGTGTGTGTGTGTGTGTGTGTGTACACACAAGACTGCAATTCTAACCTTGGAGACTGACTGCCCCATTTATGTAAAGGGATAAAGCCCTGACTGTGGCGCAACCAAAACAGGTTTAATTTGCGGCTTGCACTACCGAAGGAGCAGCAATGGAGCAATGAATGTGGCTAGCCAAGTGGTGTTGGGTGGTTATATGAGTGCTCTGTATGGTGATCTCTGGAGGAGTCTGTGGAGCAACACATCTGTGGGGGCAATGTCCAAGAGGGGAAAGGGTGGTTGGCATGGCTGAGCTGTTGCCACATGCCCCCCTTGAACATCTGCTTCTCAGATGCAACCACAAAGGCGACAGTGGAATGTGGGAGTAATGGGTTAGGCCTAAAGGAAAAAGAACCCCCACGCTGATGCTGGCAGACAAAACCCCCAGGATGCTCTTATGTTTTGAGACTGGCCCCAGCTAACAAATGGAGTCTGTACAGGCAGTATGGACAACCTGGCAGGCCTGGAATGAGCATGGGGCACTGAATAAGAAGACCACAGGATGATGCACTGGACTGAAAATAATTAAAAAGTTCTAAACTCATTTTCCAGTGCAGGGCAATTTTGCATTTGATCCCACAGCTTTAGCCACTTGAAAGCATGGTACAAGATTACAAGTGTAAACCATGGCATGTTATAAGTGAGAAAAATATATTTTGTTGAAATACATAAGAGTTTTACTTCTGACATAACAACAGATTAATCGGTGGGCTAGAACTTCCATGCTGCCTGCAATGTGTCACCCATGGCCTACACAATAAATTATGTTTTGCTGTGTATCTTGATGGTAGGGCCAAGTTGAAAGCATGGAAATTGCTACACTTTCTGCATGGGATATGGCTGCCACAGCAGCAGTTTTTTTTTTCTTTTTTTCTTTCTTATTTTTCATTTTTCCTGGAGGAAAGGGAAAAAAATAAATCAAGAAGTATATAAGCCTGCTCACCATGGAAGTGGGTTGACTTTTGGCTTTTCCCGGTTAGAGGTTGCCACAGTGGAACTCCGGTCCGCTCATGATTGGCAGTGGATTTTTACGATGCCGAGTTGCCAGCCCGACGCCCAACATTCAACGAAGGCATGCCCATTCACACTCGCAACTACCTGCATGTCTTTAACGTCACTCAACCGCGGGGAGGACATGCAGACTCCACACAGAAGGTGCTCCAGCTGAGAATCAAATGGGAGAACCTCTTGCTGTGAGGTGACAACGCTAACCGCTGTGGCTTTGACTGTATATTTCATTTACACATAAGACCAGCTATGTCTGTACCATTAATTACAGCCATGCGACTGTATACAGCTCAAATGTCTAACTGTGATAAAAAAAAAAAAAAGCCACAATGCCTCTAGCTATTGCATCTATCTCATTAATCCAACTAGAATTTATGCAAACATTCTGGCTAATAGGCTTGCAAACATACTCCCTAACTTAATATTTTTTTTTTCAACAGGATTTTCATAAGGATAAAAATGGTAGCTCAGATCACATTAGAATCTGGTTAGATATTCAATGACATGCAATCACCAGGAGCTGCAATCCTAATCAATTTTAAAAAGGCATTTGACTTATGAATTTTCCTTCAACCGTTATACAGAAGTTGAAACTTCTATACAAAATCCATACAGCTAAGATAGCTACCAATGGGATATTATCAAACCCAGTACAATTAATAAGGGGCCTGTGACAAGGATGCCCCTTGTTTCCTCACCTCTTCACATTGGTAACTAAAGTGTACATAAGATATGTTTCAATCCATCTCAGTGACTATAGGATACATTTTCAACTAAATAAACAGTTACTCAAACATGGATTGAAGATGATTGTACAATCTGGATGACCCAACCCCAAAAGAGCATTGATCTAGCCCTTGCATGCTTCCATTCCCTAGAACAACATCCAGGATTAGCCATTAATGACCAGAAAACTATAGCATATCCACTCACCAAAAAGACCACAGAGGTAAATTACTTTGGCATTACCCTCAGCCTGAAACCTAGAAGGTATTATATAGTAACTATAAACCACTTTACTGTTCACTCGCTTGCAAAAGTCATGTGCTGAAAGAATGATCCCCCCTTTCTAACCAAGAGTCAAATGGTAAAGATATAAATTCCACCCTAGATTCTATACATCCTGTGACATCCCCCAGCAAACTGAAAATTTTCAAAATCTCATTGCAAACATTATATGGAATGGTGCAAATCCTAGGGTAGGTAGGCAAATCTGGCTGCGCTGTTTAAGCGGGGGGGGGGGGGGGTTATTACCTAGCTTCAAAATATACAATGAAGCTGTAGCAAAACACCAGCTCTTACTATCACGAATCCATCCCACACCAGTTTGACTCCCCTTACAACTATACTTGATTGGAGATCAGCCTCACTCTAAAAATCCTCCTCCTCCAGTAAAACATGGTATCCAGGAGGATGGGAAGAATGGGTGGTTGAAAAGGTTTTGGGTGGTCAAACAGACATGAAAGTATATTTCTGATGTGCAGGATCTGGGATTCCAAGATATAAAGTAGATGGAAGGCCCCTACACTGGATGAAGTGGTAGGATACAGACCTCTCTTTCATTCAAGATATCTGCTATCCCCACAAACATGGGTTGAGAGAGTTCAATCAGTTAAAGGACAGCCTGGAAAATTCAAATATCTTTTGGTGGCAATACCTACAAGTAAATAACATAGTAAGTAGCTTCAAGGTCTTACTGGCTGCACACACAACTTGGTATCAAATTCTATTAGTTATTCCCAGAATAAACTCAAAACAGGTCACATCTATAATGATTGGATAAGGGATAACACTGATCCTACAACTGGAGTATTGGCTCAATGGGGAAACTTCCTCTCATCCTCTCCCACTCCACTGCAATGGACTAAAGCTTTCTGGAGAATTTATTCCACAAATATACTCAATATTTTATGATTTACAATGTTCACATAGTTGCATAGGTGGCAACACCATGAAATAGACTATTTAATAAGGATTGGTCCCTATAACCAAGTGCTGGCACTGTGGAGTTTTGGAAGCTTACTACTTCCATATGATCTGGGTCATCACATCTCATTTAAATGGACCATACTACATGATGCTATAGCCTGGGCCACCATATTCTCCATCCCTCCTTCAGAAAGAAACAAAATTATTTTACTAGAGATTGAATCAGAACCAACACATTTGTTTTCATACAATGTACATTTGAATTAGTACAGTAACACTTTCCTTCATTGGTTATCTATTTAGACACTTGAAATCTCTGCCACTTGCTTGGTATAGGTTCATAGATTAGTACTAGGCTAACTGCCCATGTGAGCCACTTTAAGCCTAGCCAATTACCCCATGTCAGAATCAAACCCTACACCTTGCGTGTATAAGGTAAACACCTTAAGCATTATGCCAGCCTCCCACCCTTATGCCAGCCTCCCACCGTATGAATCATTCTTACACTATGCCAATAAAGTCGCAGCATGGTCACACCAAAACATCTATAAAACAAGTGGAGCTCCCTATGGTATATCACACAATTATTTTGCACCACCAGCACCCCACTCCAGCAGACACCTTCCTGAGAAAGGAGAAAATCACTCTCAGATATAATTCCCAGGTGCCATGATCAAAAATGAACATCCACTGATGTGTTAATTCTGTTCTATTTGGCAATGTGATAGGAAGGAGTTCGAATCGGTCTGCATATGAGTTTAACTCAGATGGGAAATGTTGTTATTGTCAGGTTTAAGGACTTCCACTTGAGTATTCAATAGGCAGTGGTTAGATATATTCATGATGACTACTTCTCATTTGTTTAATTATCAGGTTGACCATTAAGGAAAGCTTATAAGGAAGTAAGTAGAGAAATACATTGTATACAAGATTATTGTTTTAATTTCTATATTACTTTTTCTATTTTGACATTTGTTTAGTTATAGAATATACAATGTCAGCTCTACATTGGTTCCAAATTTATTTATGGTGACTTTATTATGGATATAAATAGTGGGCAATAAACTTGTTTTGTATGTAAAAGCACAACAAAGTATCCAAACTTGCTTTACAGGTTACACAAATGCACACTGCTCCAGTAAAGATGTTCATGACAGCCAGAGTCAGCCATTTTCATCCACAAACACAAGACCACAGAAGTACCTCACCAAGAGGATTACTGGCCTCAAACATATTCCCTATGCAGCCCGACTGAAGAAACTCCAGCTGTACTCGGTTGCATACCGCTTACTCAGAGGTGATCTCTGCCTGACATACAAGGCCATGTCCAACCCAGAATGATGGACATGCTCCTCCTAAAAAAAACAAATCCTCAAGAGCCACATGCTCTAGGGATCTAAACGTCACCATAACAATAAATAGGATGTGCTGGAGGGATAGATTCCTGTCCCAGAGACTGCCCATGCTTTGGAACAGGATTCCAATCTACATTAGGCAAAGCCCCTCACTAACACTCTTCAAGAGAAACCTTGACGAGTGGATGGGAAACAGAAAATTTACCCCGGGGATCACTGCAGTGGCTCTGCTGGACAGAGGCACAGGGAATTAATGGCTCTGCTGGACCGAGGCACAGGGAACTAATCTAAGGGGGCGGCAAAAGCCAACACATTCTGGCTAGGCTTATAGATGCCCTCGGGCAGATTGCCTAGTACTTACCTATGAACCTATGAGCATTCCCCATATTCAGCAACTATAGCGCATTTCTGACTATGTGCACCTCAAATAATTGGAGATGTTTTATTTAATTTTATGAATTAATCAAATTGTGAAGTAATTAGAGTAAATTGTTTAATTGTTTAATTGTGTGATTAGTATATGTATTTAGGCAGGTTGTGATTGGAAAAATGTTATACTCCTTGAAGGCTTGCAAGAGCCGAGACATCAGATCATTTGTTTTATTAAAATTTTTTCTGTTGGAATACTAGCTGGTGGTTTTATTCTTATTTTGGATTTTCCATTGTGTGGTGCAGCTATGTGCACCTCAAATGTCTGATAGTAGAAAAAATAAAACTTATTTCACACATATGTACACTAATCCTGCAAACAGAGACTTTTTAAACTGAGCAAATGAGAGTAAGTTACTTTAACTCACAAAAAGCCCAGCTTCCCACCAAGCAGTTATAGACATTTTGATCTCTTGACCTCATTTGATTTTGATAAAATATGCTATCTCTCAACTTCTTAGTACACACATAAATAATGAGAGAAAATGCCCAAAATCAGAGATAGATTTCTCTTATATGCTTAGAAAGTTGCTAGAGCAAAAGTTGTTTGTATTAGCATGCATTTTCTTAAGGATATAAAGTCTAAAACTCAAAGCTCTGTCATTATTTAGTGATTACAGTCCTCAATATTTTACCAGTAATCACAGATTTTATGAGAAACAGACCAGATGTATGTGCAAAATCAGGGTATTCTGAGAAATAAGGAATAGTTGAAAACTTTATTTCACATAAATATCCACAAGTATTCCAACTCATTTCACACAAATAAATGCACAATAGCCCTGAAAAGTCAGATGGTTAACTAAGCAAACAACCAGAAGGTAAACTACTTTCTTCCACAAACAGACCCTCTCCATCCAGCACAGTTACAGCCCCTTTGCCAGGTAAGCATCAGACTATCATGAAAAACAGTGGGTGGTATTTATAGTCTTGCCCTTCATTGAAGTGTATTGGTATTCTGCGAATAGTGGCACTGCCCAGATATGTAAATGTAGTCAGAATATGTGATTCACGCCAATGACAGAAAAACTAAGGTGTTTTGATAAACAACACCTGCTTATCGCAAATAGCGTACTTGAGCCATAAGCACAAGGAGACAGTTACTATGAGGATAAGGTGCCTTAGAAATTAACATATCACTCTGACTCATAAAGATGAATATAAATTAGCCTCATCTGCATACAAACATGTAAAGAACATTGAACTTATATGAGTAATGTGTAACAGCACAGTGGATAACTGGATTCACATGGAGTAATGGATATTACTATGAAACAGTTCAAATAAGGTAAAAATAATTCATTTGGTGTCATTTGAGTGCTTATGCATACATGGGCAAACTACTGAATGAATTACTGTGGGAATAATTCATTTTGTTTATTTATATCTGTTTACCGGGGTAGTGCACTGATCAATATTGACCAATTTCAGGCTTAGCCTGGGTGACATACAAAACATTTCGCAAACAAAAATACAGAAATGTAAGCAATAGCAGAATAGTCTGGACTAATTACATAGAAAATAAATGTGCATATACATTCCAGTGAAAAAGCACAGTGCAATGTACAATACATACGTTAGCTTCTGTAGTGGGTCAACCTTCAGTGAATCTTGAGCGAGGGGAAGAGACTCAGAAAGGAGGTAGGTTAGGTAATATGTCTGTCCTGTGTTGGAGATAGGTTAGGTGATATGTCTGTCCTGTGTTGGAGAAAGGTTAGGTGATATGTCTGTCCTGTGTTGGAGATAGGTTAGGTGATATGTCTGTCCTGTGTTGGAGATAGGTTAGGTGATATGTCTGTCCTGTGTTGGAGATAGGTTAGGTGATATGTCTGTCCTGTGTTGGAGATTTGTTAGGTGATATGTCTGTCCTGTGTTGGAGATAGGTTAGGTGATATGTCTGCCCTGTGTTGGAGATAGGTTAGGTGATATGTCTGTCCTGTGTTGGAGATAGGTTAGGTGATATGTCTGTCCTGTGTTGAAGCAGGCACATTTGGCTTGGAGAAGAAGTGATTTTTGAGTTGCATTCAGAATTTGGAATGAGTGTTGATTTCCTTAATGTCAGTGGGGACAGCTTGCCAAAGAGTAGGTGCCTGAGAGGAAAAAGTATGTGCAGTGCTGTGGGGTTTGGATCTAGGGGTGATGAGAGTTGGTGTGGCTTATAAGTAGTGTCTCAGGTTCTATGAGAAGTTTTTTGTGACATATACCTGCAAGGAAAGTGAATGTGTGGAGTAGTTTGTAGAGGTGGGATCCTAAAAGTAAGTTAGATCTTGGTTTTGTTGGAATTGATTTGGCTTTTTCTAGGGTGATATAGTGATGCTCACTAACAGGTGAGTATGTAATGAACTGGCAGATGCTGTTAGAGATAGTTTGGAGTGTGACAATGTTTTTCGTGGAGGCAGAAGCAAAAATCAGGAGTCAATATTTAAGATAAGAAAGAAAAACTCCTTTGTCAATGGCTGCTCTGGCTGGTTGGGATAGAAAAGTGGAGATCTTTTTTGGCCCAGAAGAAGAGGGAGTTTATTTTAACTCATACTTTATATATGTGGAGATAGAAGTTTAGTGACTGATTAAGACACCGTCTAAGGTATTTGAAGGTGGAAGTTGTCTCTATGGAATGGCTGTGTAGGTCAAAGACAGTTAAAGAGTCAGGTACTTGGTGAATTTTCTGTGAAGTTCCAAAAAGCACAGTTTTGGTCTTGGTCGGGTTGAGAAGTAGCTTATGGTTTATAAACCATTGGTGGAGTTAATGCAATTCTGAATGGAGTTGGTATTAAATGTTAATGTGAAAGTGACCTGATCAGTAAATGGCCATGCCATCAGCATAGAAAATAAATGGGAGATGAGGAGGTCACAAAAAGCTTGTTGTTGAATATGGAGAAGAGGAGGGGGAAAGAATGGATCCTTGTGGTACACCTTTGGTAATAGGCTCAAATTCTGATTGGGAGGATCCTATTTTACCACTGAAGTGTCTGTCAGTAAGGAAGTTTTTTAAACCAGGGAGTGGCTTCAGGACGGGTCTATATTATAAGATTGATGGTTGAAAACTTCGAACAACATATGGTTGACACCATATGATCGATGTCTTCAAACGTCGACCTTATAAAAAGACAAAAAGAAAAAAAGAAAAAAGGTACCCTAATGGGTTTAAGCAGGGGGCAAGCCCCCCCTGCACTCCCACACCCCCGCTACTTAAATATACCAACTCCGAGACCGCACTACATTGCAGTAAATGGAAATCTCCCCTTACGGAGATTTCCGTTTACACCCTCGAGATTCTGAGCGTTTGCTATTCTCATGTCGACAATGTCAGATTTGACATTGTCGGCATTAGAGAATATAATATAGACCCTTCAGGACTGATACCAATTTCAGTTTGATTTGGAGAAGATAGTGGTCAATGAGGTCAAATGCCGTTGTCAAGTCTATAAATAGGGTACCTACAAAGAGGTCACTATCAGACTTTGTCTGGATGTCATTTGTTAGGGACCAAAGTGCTGTCATAGTACTTCATTCCATGTTGTTTGGAGAAGAGCAGGAGGTACTGCTGGATATAGAGGGAGAGCTGGGTATAGACTCTTTTCAAAAAGTTTGCCCAGAGGCTGGATATTGGATGGAAGTGAGAGGTATCTTTTGAGTTGGTTTGCTTTGAGACGGGTTTAATTAGATCAGTTTTTTCAAATATGTGGCATGATGTTTTGTGTGAGACATAGATTACATATGTCTGTAAAAGGAAGACTTAGATGCTCTCTGCCTTGATATATGAACCAGTTTATGTTGTCAGAACCAGGTGGGGTGTCAGTGGAAATGTTTTCAAGTAGAATATAGACTTCCTTGGGACATATGCATTTGAAGTGGAAGAGGGAGATAAATGGTGGATGAGATGGTATTTGTTAATGGCTGATGTTGATGCATTTTGGTGTTATTGAAGTGCATGTGCATACATGGACAAACTACTGAAGGGGTCGCTATGGGGTAATAATTCATTTTGGTGCTATTAAGTGCATGTGCATACATGGACAAACTACTGAAGGGGTCGCTAGGGGTAATAATTCATTTTGGTGCTATTAAGTGCATGTGCATACATGGACAAACTACTGAAGGGGTCGCTAGGGGTAATAATTCATTTTGGTGTTATTAAGTGCATGTGCATACATGGACAAACTACTGAAGGGGTCGCAAGTTTGTGGATTTCAAAGTAGATTTCAGAGGTGCAGCAATGCTTTTAACAATGGATATGAATATAGTGTAGGCATTGAACTATTAATCACAAGAGCACTTCATTAGCATATGCTGGATTACACAGTTTCCCATTTACATCTCATTATACTTTATTTGCCTAAATTGCAGGCATTGCCCATTACTGTAAATGGCCTCTATACTCACTTGCAGACATCACAGATAGCCCTACCGCATTCATACTTAGACGCAAAAAAATAAAAGACAAAGCCCAAAATCAGGGACAGACTTTACATATTCTTCTTATGTACTTACAAAGTTACCAGAATAACAGTATTTGCATCAGCATGTATTTTCTGAAGGTTATGAACTTTGAAAAGTCAAATGTCAGTCATCATTCAGTGACTACAATTCTCAGTGATTTGCAAAACAAAAAAAAAATACCACTTTTATGAAGTATGAACTAAAAACATAAGGCAAAGTCTGAGATGGTCTGTGAAATTAGGTATGTTGCTTCACACAAAGACTCAACAGAGAATACATATTTATTTTATTAATGATTTTATTTTGCCTATTTGTTGACAGGCTAAGGCCACTAGACAAAATGTCCATTTTCAGGCATGACCTGGAAGCACTGTTTTGTTAAATGACTTGCTTAGAGTCACAGAGTAGACAAATGAAGGTTGAAGGAATCAAACCCAGTAACCTGGTCACAGAAAGTGCTTAACTAACAGCTCAGAGCTTTAGTTTTCTGCATTAACTGCCATACAATGTATTTGCACACAAGTCCTGTAAAGCCAGATTTTAAAACAAGAAAACAAGATGGTAAGTTGTTTTCATTAATCCACATCCACATCTACCACCCCCATTTATTGTATGTAATGCTGAATTATTTTCTATAAAACTACCATTGTTAAGATGAAGAGCCCAAAAATATAAAGGAAAATAAGGGACATTCAGTAATATCGGGTTTAATTTCAGCTTTGTTTCAGATAAACAGATAAACATTCAGCAGAGAATAAATCATTCATCGTCAACCCCCTTTTCCCCATTTTCTACATGGGGTCAGGGTATTGCATCAGCTGTTACAAACTCTGTAAATTCAATGACATTCTCCTAACTTCTTCAGCAGTCATGCCTCACTGTTGCACTTCTTCTTTGACATATTCCGTCCACTTTCTTGCTGGATGTTCTTGTTTCCTCTTGCCTTTTTTCTGTCTCTCCCAAATTTTCTTCGTAAAATTGTCTTTTGCTTTCCTAAACATATGCCCAGGCCACCATAATCTGTTCTCTTTGACTGTGTATACAATTGGACCTATTTTGACTTCTGTTCTAATGTTATCTGTCTGTCACACAGAATACATCCTGCCACCCATTTTAGGTACTTCATCTACATTACTTCTAGCTTCTTTAACTGTTTTGCCTTAACTGCTCAGGTTTCTGTACCTTACAGAAGTACTGGTCACACCACTGTTTTGAACACCTTACTTTTCTGCTTCTTTGGCATACTTATGTCGCATAATACCCCTGACACTCTGTGCCCATTACCTCTTGTTCCTCTGTTTCTAGCTTTGACCACCACATTCAGACTTCCATTCTCATCAACCACCCTTCCCAGGTCCTTCAATTAATCTAAGATGACTTCCCTTCTTAGTCTAGCAGAAGCATATTGACTTCAAGCGGGCATGGAAATGAAACCAGAAGTAGATAAAAACCAGGCGGCAACTGAATGTGCCAAAAAAACAAACAAAAAAAAAAACGAAAGAAAGAATATAAGGTGAAGGATCAGATGTGAAGACAAGAAATGTGGAAAATGCATAAATATTGTTGCAAGTACAGTAAACTCCTGGAAGAACCTCATGTTGATCAAGAATGAATGCAGGTATGGTTAAGGAGAGGCGAATTCTAACCAAAAGATGAAAGGTTAATATTGGCGAACCAAGATAGTGGGCGACGTACACGTTGGTTTACAAAGTCCATTGAACATGTGAGAGAAACAGACAAATGTAGGTTTTGTAAAACAGAATTGGAAACAAGTGCACACCTTCTTGCTGGTTGTGATATACTAATGACAGAAGGACTGTATACTGAAAGGTATAATAATGTGACAAGACTGTTGCACTGAGGATTGTGCAAACATTATGCTATTGAAGTGTCTGAAAAACACTGGAAACATGAGCCACAAGACATCATAAAAAATGATAAAGTCTATATAACATGGGATCACCCATTACCAACAGTTCAAAAGACAGATGCGAGAAAACCAGATATAGTGGTCCATGAAAAGAAGACGAAAGTAGCATCGATCATTGAAATTGCTACACCCAGCGACTACAGTGTCTTGCTCACAGAGAGACACAAAGTCATAAAATATCAGGATTTCCAGGCTGAAATGAGAGCAATGTGGAAGAAAGATATGCAGACAGTTCCAATAGTAGTAGGAGCAACGGGTCTTATAAAAAAGAATCTACAGTTGTATTTAGATATGTTACTAATACGTATAACTCCATATGAATTGCAGGAGTCATTACTGGGCACATTGTGGGTGCTGCAAAGAACACTTCTGGATGACATCAAAGATTGAAACAATACTAATTTCATGAATTTTAATCATACTTTGACTTAGGAATGGGGTCCATCCCAGTCATGTTATTAGAAACCCAAAAGATTTGGAGAAATTAAAAAGTACTTCAAGCTTTAAACACGTTCCAGTATTTCAGTTTTCAGCTTCTTCTGATTTCCTCCATTTGCTGCCATGTCAACTGTCTTGTTATGTTCTTATTTTCATCACACATGCCTTTAGGTTTGCATTCGGTTCCTCATTCTACCTTTTCCACTGTCACTGCAAACATGTAAGTTGTGCTGCATTCTGATCTGAATCTGAACTTTTCCTCTTTCATCTTAATTTCTACTACATTGAATATTTGTTTATCAATTACCCTCTCTGGACCTTTCATTCAGTATGACAGGATTTTGGTAGTTGGGAATGTCTACTTTGCTCTGGTACACTGGCACAAGTATGCTTATTCTCCAGTCATCTGGAATATGCCTTTCTCCCCATACTGCTATGAGTACCCTCAGGAGCCATCTCTCGTCTAACTTTCCCAACATCTTAATCAGATCTGTCGTGACCTCATCTGAGCCTGCTACTTTCCCTGACTCCATTTTCCTTATTGCTCTTCTTACTTCTTCTAGGGAGAGTCTTCTTCCTCTTTCATCATAAGGTGTGTGGACTGGTCAGAAGGCTGTTGCTGACATCCCTTATGAGCACTGTCTGATGACCATCTTCTTTATCTTTCTCTCTTTACCTTGCAACCTAATATAGTTTCTTTGTGCCATCTGCTGACTTATTTTCTAGTAGCTGATAGAGTGCTTCTGATGCCTTGCTCTTTAACTGTTCTCTTAACCTCTTTGTTAGCAAACCAGTGTTCCTTCTTAGCGTGGTTCATTTTTTTCTAACTCACACTTTTTCTTTGGTTCTTTTTATAACTTCCTGGACTTCTGCATTCCACCACATCCTTTCCATATGTACCTTATTTCTACACCTGGCTAGGCTACATGTTTGTTTTATGGTCTTCACACATGCTGTTTTCAAAACTCTCAAAATTTTTCTTCTTCTTCATCTCCATTTATTTCCTCTTTTTCTTGAGGTGAGTATTTCCTTGAATTCTTGTGAATTCTCTCCAATCAACTTCCAGGAGTTCAGCCTACTGTCTGTAAACCTTAGATACTCCTCCAACCATGCCTTGCAGCAGCTTTTGGCCACCAGAAGTTTATGCTGAGGGTCGACTGTTTACATAGGGCTGACTTTTTTATATCTGATTCTACCCCAGTGCCTTTTTCCTTGCTAAGAGAACGTCCACCTGAATTACATGTTGCCCATTCTTGTATCTGATCTTGTGAATGTCTCTCATGCTGCACCACATGTTGGCCACTATCAATCCATTTTCCAGACAGATGTTTAGAATGACCTTTCCTTTTTTATTTGTGTTGCCGCACCCATGTGGATCCAGTCCTCATATCCTGTTCCTGACCATATATGAGTATTTAGGTCCACCATTATCAAATCAACTCATGTTGACTTGCTTTGTGTAGTAAGTCCTGCAACTGATGCCTGAATGTACTCTTATCCATGCCATAAGAGCCGACTGTAGGGCACACGCTGAGATTATAAATACTGCCCTACCTTTACACTGGAGTCTAACTGCCATATGTTCATATCTCACTGTCTTCTGAAGAATCTCCTGTAAAAGATCTGACTGTGCTCCATCTCAAAGTCCTGGAGACATAAATTATGTTGTGGCAAAAGACTTAATTCAAAATACATTTTGAGATGACATAAAAGGGAATCTAAAATGGCAGAATACAAAGACAGCAGATCTAATGCTCTCATGTTCAGTATACTTAATAGCATTCTATTCATAGAGAATTTTTAATACAAACAAGGGACAAAACTAGACTGTTTGCATGTTTCTAACTATTCTCCTAGTCAAGCAATGCTCTTTTGTTAACAGCAATCAGAGCTGAGATGTTTTTACTTATGAGTTCACAGCACAGTATCTAAACTGATTCTCATTGACCACAATTCTTTTTGGCCTGGCTTGTTTAGAAGCAATGTAATTCTACATGAAGAAACCCATTCTGACATTTGTAGTTTAGTATTTCATTCTTTTAACATCTTCATCAGCACATTTCCCACACCATTTATAGTCTGGCCTCCCTGTTGCACTGCCTTTCCACCTTGTCTTCTGGATACAGAGGATGTCCATTCTCATCCCTGCAATCATTTATTTTATTTATTCATTTATCCTTTGTTGACTAGGTTAGTCCCATTAGGCTAGTAGCATCTTTTCAGGGGAGACCCAAGGTGGTATTTATACTACTAGGGGAAATTTGACTAGGGCATTGGAGAACTTCTTCTATTCTTTGGAGCTGCTAGATGGCACCTGAGGGCTCCTACAGCAACAAGAAAGTGGTCTAAGGGAACCAACACAGCATGGAGGAGGAGAGAAAAGCTGTGGAGAGTTTGGAAGTAGAAAGCAAGAATTTAGAGGAACAATTGGATCATTATTGAGCCCCAGAATGTAAACAAAGATTCCTGTGTGATGGATATTACAAATGAGCAGCATTTAGCTGTCTCATTAGAGAAAAGGTAAGTCAGTTTGCTGGAATGGTGCAGGTAACAGAACTGGCATCAGGAGAGTTTGCAAATGATGTTCTGTTAAAAACTACTCAAGCAGGATGATCCAGGTGACAGTTCTGCTGATTTATGGGGTGAAATGGCAGATAACTTTTTCAGAAGCACAGATGATATGGAAAAGGAACCAAGAGAAGTGGCAGCAAAAAATGCAGCAGTAAAAACTTATTCAGCAGAGACTGAAAGTAAAACAGGAAAGCAGCAACAAACTGAGGAGGGGTCTGATTTTGTGACAGCGGATAACGGAATTAATAAAACATACACAGCAGTGACAGCAGGCAAGAAAGAAAGTAGCAACAAACTGTAAGCAAGTAAGTAAAACTGATTTTAAAAAGAATAGAATACCAGATGTGAGAATGAGAATAAAAAATATCACTGTAATAGGCAAATATTATGTGTGAGACAATCTGTTCTGGGTTTTAACACTCAAGAAATTTGTTCATTTAAACATATTAGAACAGAAACTTTTTCTGACTTAACATTTGAAGCTAATAAACTGATTATAAAATTTCTGGAACTATGTAACAAATACATGGAAAATTATTATTATTTCATGGAAAATTATTTGTTTTCTGGTAGTAACTTAATTGTTAAAAAATGTTACTTTGCAGTTTAGAACTGATGAACTGGAAGAAGACAATGCTAAAAAATGTATGTAGGGTCTAAGCGAAACTGTGGATACTATTGTGAAAATTAAGAGATGAGAGAAACTTATGGAATGAATGGCAGAGGTTGGAAATTGTTTTGAAATATGGAAAGAACATGATGAAACACTTGCCAAGTGTTATTTTTGTGGCTGGTCATAGAGGGACATTAAGATATGTTGGCCAGCCAAAATCATGCTTCTTTTGTGGGGACTTTTCTCATTTAATTAATGATTGTGACAAGATACAATGTAATCAATGTGGAGAGAAAGGACATATTGCAAGAAGGTGTATATCTGTACGCAGGTTGTATAAAAAGCAGGGGCAGCTCGTGCTATAGGACTGCAGTCCCCCACCTGTAGAAATAAAGAAGAAAACAGATGAAAATAAAACAAAACAGATCGCAAGTCCCGGAACTCCATGCATGCGTGCTTGGAGTTCCTGGTACTCACAGAACTCTAGACTGCTGTGTCAGGCAGTCCAGATAGGGGAGAAAGGCCTCTCTGCCCTGCAGCCCAGAAGTCTCTGCAGTGATGACCGCATGGAACAGAAGGGCACCGGACTGTGTCATCTGCAGGCTGGAACCTCCAGCCTAATCTCGTGGGGAAACCAGCCAGCCAGGAGATTGCAGAACCGGAAACCAGCCATTAGCTTGCGCGAGTTGAGGAGACTGCTTTTATCAACCAAGGATTTATGGCAATGGGACCAACTGGAACTAATTCAGGTACTATGTGTGTATGTAGTATGTGTGTGTGTGTGTGTGTGTGTGTGTGTGTGTGTGTGTGTGTGTGTGTGTGTGTGTGTGTGTGTGTGTGTGTGTGTGTGTGTGTG
Source organism: Protopterus annectens (assembly GCF_019279795.1). Classification (NCBI taxonomy): domain Eukaryota; kingdom Metazoa; phylum Chordata; order Ceratodontiformes; family Protopteridae; genus Protopterus; species Protopterus annectens. The sequence continues at coordinate 1,593,491,728 of NC_056744.1, forward strand.
TGTGTATGTGTATGTGTCTGTGTGTATTTGCGTATACATGTGTATAATTATAACTTTTGTATAAAGATTAAAAATAATACATATCCATAAATGGCAGGACTTGGCACACACAGAAGGAATGTTAGGTTTATACAGACATCATTCAGCTTGTAATCTACCAAATCCTACTTAAATCATACGTTCGACAACTGGTTCTGGTTTTGGCAAGTCTGTGTCTTGCAATTCTTTTCTGCTGTGTGCAAGCATCACAGAACAACATATTTTCCTTATTTAATCAAAATAGCAGAACTTATATCCTTTGTTAAGAAATAGGGAAAAAAAACAATTTCCTAAAGGTTAACTCAAAGATTTATAAATGTCCTATGACCCTGCATAACTTACACGATGGTACACAACAGGTACAGTGCAGAGAGAAAGAGAGAGAGAAACATTTGAAAACTTGTTAGAAAAAACTGACAGAGGAGGCATATGTTCTGTGTATAAAGTCTTGAGATCTTCAAAACCTAGAAATATCACCAAGTTCAAAAGGCCTCTAAAAATCCCCCTATAATGCTTTGTATAAATTTCAAAACACAAACACATTCAATTAAATATTTACATTAGGAAATGCTTTCAAACAAGACTGAGAACCCACATAGTTGAAGAGATGAAACATCCTTAAAGAGTTGCTAACATAGCTATAGCAACTTAATTAAAAAATATATTGATACACAGTTCAGCATATTTTATGTATTAGAAACAATGTTTCTTTTTGTTGTAATTATTGAGGAATATGCATTAGAACTAAATCTTCATTCCTAATTACCTTCTGCTACTTTCTCCTTGCTTGTAGCCATTATGAGGCATTTATCTTCTCATATTTAGTGTCATGGAAACAGAATGTGATGTTTAGGTGTTTGATATTTTGAAGTACACTTATATTTATATACATATAAATATAGACACAGGTACCATAGATTTTATTGCAGTATGCTTTTATTCTGCCCAGCTTTTTTGTTTCTTTTTGTTGGTGGTACTGTGTGTGTAATGCCCCATTTGCTATATACTGGTGGCTAGAAAGAACACATGGTGATGGGTAGAGAATACCTCAGGCTTGAACACTATACCTTGGATGGAGGTGACGAGGGCCTGAATTCCCTACCCACCACCATTTGTAAAAGAATTGCAGATTTTTGTCTCATATTTGTTCTGTTCCTCATAAAATATGTGGTTTCTTTATGTTTGTTTTTCCTTGCACAGTCAGTAGTGCAGTGGTGGATTGGTAGCATTGTTGCCTGCCAGCTACAGGTTTTCTGGTTTGATTCTTGGCTGGGGTGCCTTCTGTGTGGAGTCTGCATGTCCTCACATTTTACAAAGGCATGTGTCTGGAGTGTTTCTCCCTGGGACTCTGCTGAAAATTGGCTTTTGTTCCAAGTCAAACTTTCTTGGTTAACAAATGTTAAATAAAAATAACAGGCATTTGAATTTCAGACTTCATATTCTTCAGAAAGTGCATGGTAACACAAAACCTTTTATTCTAGTAATTTTAGTTTATAGTAAGTTTATAACATGGATATTTGAAATTTTCCCCTATTTATGGGACTGTATTCCCCCATTATTGGCTTTATTCAGGTTTTTTGTGCTAAGGTTGAGAGTTATGGTGAGAACTGAATTCACTGAATATGTTTGGGGGCTGTATTCCCACATTATTGGCTTTGTCCATTTGTTTTTTGCTAAGAGGTTGAGAGCTATGGTGAGAACTGAATTCACTGAATATGTTTGGGGGCTGTATTCCCCCATTATTGGCTTTTTTCGGGTGTTTTGTGCTAAAAGGTTGACAGCTTTGGTGAGAACTGAATTCACTAAATGGTAACCATTTAAGTTTCAGTCTTCCACTCTTTCACAAAACAGCTGATTTGGCATAGTGGTATGTTGCTCTGACTGTTTTGCACAGAGTCCTGGGTTTAAGACTTGGCAGTGAAATGTATAGTGATAACACACCATTTTATTCTAGCAACTTTCCAACATTATACAAGCAATGTTTAAAATGTGTCCCTGTTTTTTGGGCTTTTGTCTCCCCTCAATAAATTCTGGCTTTTTCCATATTTCTTGTGCTGCAAAGTTCAGAGATACAGCTGAGTGTCGAGTAGATTTTACAAGGAGCTGAGAGCTGCAGGAGAACAAATGTTTAGTGCTGCTTATGCTGACTATGCTTGCATTTTTAATAGCACAACAGGTAGTGTACTTGCTTTTGATGCAGAAGGCTGTGGGTTCTACTCCCACCATAGATAGATGCATTGCTGACACTGTACTGTGTTGTAAAGGAGGTGGATGTTGCAGTTTTTTTTGGCGAAGACACCTAGTAACTATGAACCTGTTATCAGTTTTCCATCCATTCCCTATTGCGATATTACTAGCTTATCTTTCTTTAATGTAACATAGGCAATTTATTCCTCAAGGGCAACAGGTACTTTATTTGTAGATGAAACAATGAAGTATGAAGTTGTTTGCTAGCAGCAACATCTTCATTAGTTACAGATTTCTTTAATGTGGAATTATTTAGATGACTTTTACTTCTTCAGAGATTGTGGATATTTACTGATACTGGTGGACTGTAGAAGTCTGAGTAGACTTTTATGATGGAAATGTTCTGAATTGGGCAGTTTTGTCATTATTGGTGCATGCATTTTGTTTCATTGTTTACTGGAAAAGTCGTCAAAAGAATACATTTAAAATGCCATCTAACAACTATACTGTATTGTACAAAGAATATAATTTAATACAATCAGGAAAACGTTTCAAAGAGCACATGTATGTTTCGTGTTCAAGAGGCCTATGATTTGAAAACAGCCCAAAGTTAATCTTTATCTGCCACTGGCAAAATGTATTTTCTTTGAATGTGGGTTTCAATGCTGTTTCAATGAATGTGAGTTTCAAGGGTAGAGAAGTTTTAATGCTAAGTCTATTTTCATTGTGAGACTGCATTGCTTTGTTTAGCAGATATCTATTAGTGTTTGTGCTGTAAAATGAAAAATAAAACTTTCAAATGAAATCCAAATCATCGCAGAAGTAAAGCAGTATGCACATTACAGTGTTTATGGTAAATGGGGCAAAATAACCAAGGAATGGGACATTGGAATGGCTACAGAGGGGAGGCTCCATTCGACCATGATTTTGTGAGGGGGGGAAGGGCAGCAAACTCAAAGACAGCCCCGGCTGAACCATACCTTTCAACTGTCCAGATTTTTGCAAAATGAATAGATTTTTGCTTCTTATTTTTGGTTTGTTCCTCATAAAATTTGTGGTTTTCTGGCAAATCATTTAGGAATGAAGTCACTAAACAATGACAGACATTGAATTTCAAATGTCATAACCTTCACAAAAATGCATGCTAAAGCAAGACCTGTTACTCTGTCAACTGTCTTATGTTTATACAAGAGCAATTTTTAGTACTGTTTGTATGTTCCTCCAATATATTTGGCCTTGTCCAGATTTCCTGCATTAAGAGGCTGAGAGGTACATGCAAATGAATTGCTTTATAGAATTAGGAATATCCAAACCTCTCAATTGTCCCCAATTTTGGCTCAAAATGTTGCTCTCCGCCTAATAATCCCTCCGCAAAATAGCAATTTTGGAAAAAAATGTGGAGGGTTTACAATTATAAATAACTGGTAATGATCAGAGTTATAGATTACTTTTATTTCAGAAATGAATGTAGATGCTCTTATTTTGTCAGCTGCTCAAGTTAACAGTACTAATATTAAAAAGGTGTCCCTTCTTTGACAAGTTCCCAGCTGTATTGTGTGGCAATTTTATATTTTTGCATCACATTTGTGGTCTGTTTTTCATAAAATTGTGGTTTTCTGGCAAATTAGTGGCAAATAATTAAAGATTGAAGTTAGAAAATAACGGCAGACTCTTGAGTTTCAGATTTCATACCCTTCAGAAAATTCATACTAATGCAAGATCTACTACTATTCTATTATCTTTCTAAGTTTATAAGAGCAATATTTAAAAATTGTCCTTATTTTTGGGCCTGTGTCCCACTTCTTTGTATAGCTTTGTCCAGATTTCTTGCTCTGAGGTTGAGAGGTATGAGTGCCAGAGCCATCACCGTCAGCCAGAGACATTTCAAATTGTGACATACTTGTTGCAGCACCCCACTCCCCATTGTAGTGGTTCTAGATGTGTCCAAGCAAGGCAAGGAGCAGTTATGCAGTGTAAGTGTGCAGAGTATTCCCCCATCCAAGGTAGACCACAAGTACGACCGTGACTTTTCATCTGTCCGTGATTTTGCAGAATGTTCTGGTTTCTGTCATATTTTTATACTGTTGATTTATGCTTCTTATTATTCAGAAAATGCATGCTGTCACAGTGCCCTGTTGCTCTGTGTTTAAGTAGCAATGCTTTAATGACCATCGTGTAAGCTTGTTGGAGATTGTAAGATGCAATAAGTATACTGTTAAAGAATTACCAACACTGAAAACCTTTTTGTTGCCATGCAGAGAATATTTACATAACTAGATAATGTATAAGCCTTAGGTATTGAAATGCATATGACAGCATTTGTAATAAAGGACAGGATTACAGTATTTTCAGAAGCTCATTACATTTGTTGGAGACTTGCAGTCATCGTTGCAGGCTTTACCCGTAAACTAAACAGAATGCCAATCTATCATGTGTGGTCCATAACTTGTGCAGTAATCCTTTAAGCAATTTATCTTGAGCTTGTTTCTTGTTTGATGTTCATTTTTTACTTTGATCATGTCTTCCCCATGAAATAAGTAGACAATTGTTGTCAGGTAGCAGGACTTTTTTGGATAAGAAACATTTTTACAAGTGGGGGTATCACAGACATATCTACTTTCAGCATGTTGTTTGGTAATTTTATAAAGCTGAATATAAATTATAATTAGAACTGCAGTGCAAGGAGAAGTGGTTTGAGTTAAGTGCTGCTTGTTTTTTTGTTTATACTTGATTTTGACTGGCATTCCAGTAATGTATTTAAAAAGTAATTAATTTTTTCATGCCTCACAACCTTTGTGTTTCCATCTAGATATTAAGCAAGTTGTCATGTAGCCAATGCATTGAAATATTTTTTTTTCTACACTTCATTTTGTCTTGATTGGTCTCTCATAATGATGGGTTGGCACCCAGGGCAGCGTATTTAATTAAAGTTCCAGTTGTTGTGGTTTTGAGCATAACTCCACCCCTTTATAGTTGGCCACACCCCTTCCCATTGGCCCCACACATTCAGCTTTCTCCTGCAGCCCCCCTTTAATTTGAAGTCACCAGCCACCACTGCTTATGTCACGGTTAGTGTGCTGTGCCTCTGTCTACCCGTGACATATAGGTGTTATCCAGGGTACACCTACCATCTCCCATCCAGTCATCATGATTCCTCTGGATGACAGTCACTGAAGGACTCCCTGGATATCCTGTAGTGGGAGTTTAGTCATGGGTGGAGTGAGCTTCTGGGTCATGGACCAATCGGTACAGCATGTCCTGTTTATGTCTGTGCTGGGGTTCAGGCCTGTCAGCTGCATAGGTCACCAGCATTCAGTGTTTACAATACTGCCAAATGTCCATTGATACCAGGTTGGTCATGGCTCTATACATCAGGCACAGTTCACCTCCAGCCAGGCAGTATGGCACTGTGTGGAGCTGCAGTTTCTTTACTCAGGCGACACATGGCATCTGTTACAGCTCTGCGATCCTCCTGGTGGGGTATTTGTGTGGTCTTTCCAGTTGCTGCAGGTGTCTGCTATGGTACATCCCTGAAGGGCCATTGTACACAATTGTGAGGCTGCTGATGGATGACTGGAGAGGCACATTGACCTACCCTAACCAAGCTGTGCTTACCTTCATGATTAGGTGGGTATATGGTATGTTTCTGTAACCACTACAGACACATGGTTGTCATATGCAGGATATCTATCACCTTGTGTCCCCAGGTCTCTTATTGCTCCTGATGTACTTACTGGGTTAACACCTATGTGGTAATTTCTGGCCATGTACTGTGTTTCCACAGGGGTTGACTATACACTATTCTGCATTTAGCTTATTGACATGGCTGTGGCACCACTTGTGTGTTTCTATGTGTGCCTTTTGTAGGTTGCTTGTGTCAGCTGGAGGGTCCGATATGGTGGCCAGTTTGTAGTCCTCTGCAAACCTGTTCAGACAGGGTCCGTCCATGTTGGCCTGTACCTATGTGACATATATAGCATACAAGGGAGGTCCCAGGACCATGCCTTGTGGGATGCCAGTTGTACCTGGTTTGCAGTCTGCCATGGCTACAGCATGTCTGCCAGGTCAGTTCTGTCCTTGAGCTGGTTTGCAGCCCATCTACTTGCATAGGGGTTTATAGTTAGGCTGGTGAACTTATCTGTACCGCCAACTAGGGTATTGTATGGAAGGGTTTAGCAAGGTCCAGATAGGCTGTGTGACCAACATTCCCCACATCAATGGGCTTGGTGCACGTTTCACATGAGTCTGACATGTTTAAGGGGCAGGATCTGCCCTATGACAGCCACACTGGGTAGGGTCCAATGTCTGTAGGTACCCAATCTTGTTATTCCTGGGATCCATGATCATCCTCTCCATTACTTTGCCAACCTAGATAGTCGGGGTTGAGGGGTGATAGTTTGCAGTATCCATTCAGGCACCCCCTTTGTGGTGTAGGACCACTGTTGCTGTACACTGCTCTTTGGGTACATATCCTGTGGTAGGACTGATAGTGCGCAGTAATGCTATTTGCTGTTCCATTCTTCTTACAGTACTTGTTGGACACAACCCAGGACACCATCTGGTACCATTGATGCTGTGTGCTGTGCTTTGTGGATGCTGGCTGTTACCTCAGCATCTGCAATGTCAGGGGGCCAGCACTCTCCTGGGATAGATATTTGGCAGTTAGGTGCTGGTGGGGAGGTTGGAAGGAATCTGTTCGGTAGGCTTTTGGCAATGTGTGTGGGTTTGGTGTATTGTTTGTGATATTAGAGTGCTGTAGAGCATATCTGTGGATTATCACCATGGTTCCTACCATCAGGTAGGACAGCTGTGTGATAATCCTTTGTGTCCTGCACAATTTGTATTATCATAGGTTCATACTAGGCTATCTGCCCTGGCCTTGTTTGAGCACGGACAGACTGTGTGTGGGTCTCAACACCCCTTGCAATGTGCATATTATGCCCATGTAGGGTTTACTTTCCTAGATGTGACACAGGGATGGCCCCCAGTGTACACCTACTATCTCCCATGCACTTCACGGTTCTCTTGGTGAGTTTGTGTGTGGAGCTCAGCCTATCATGGACTTGGATTCTGTTCCAGAGTGTCAGTAGCCTCTGGGTTATGGATCTGTCCCTCCAGCACATCCTATTAATCTATGTGTGGAGGTTCAGATATCTCACTGTGGTGTGTCTGCTGGATTTGGGGTTTCTACAGTGGAGCATGTCCATTCATTCTGGATTGGACATGGCCTTGTACATCAGGCATACATCACCTCTGACTGTGCAGTATGCTTCTGAATTGGGCTGTGGTTTCTTCAGCCAGGCTGCAGATGTCCAATGTTTGGACCCTTTATCCTGTTGGGGTACATTTGGGGACTTTCTGACTGCTGCATGTGTAAGGTAAGGTACATCCGAACTGGGGCATTGTTGTCACGTATGGGCCTGATAAGGGAAGAGTATGGGGGCACAGTGACCTCTGTAGGTCTACATGTGCATCCTTTCATATTATGGTGGGCAATATAGCAGGTCTTCCTGGCCACCTTGGCAATGTGAGTGCACATGACAGGTTACTGTCCACTTGTGTCCCTAGGTCCATGATTACTTCTTCCATACATAATGGATTGCCACCTGTGTCATACTTTGTGTGTGCCTTGTTTGGTATTTGTTGAGACATTCGTACTCTGAAGTGTCTTCAGGAAGGCTGGCTGGGGTACCTGGGTTTGTGTGTGTGGTCTGTAGCAGGCTTCAAATAGGTACACAGTTTGAGACAGTGTTACTTGCCCATGGATAGTCCATGCTGCTTCTTGCTGTGGTACCAACCTGGGGGTGTGGTTATTCTTGATAATTACTGGTAGCCACACTCCTATTGTCGTGTGTTCCATGTTTTGGAGCTGTAGAGCATGGTATGAGGCATAACCTGGTAGTATTAGGGTGCTCTTCTGGGCCTTGCCCAGGTTTCTGTTACAGAACGCATATTAACATTCTCCATGCTATGGTGTGTTTGGTCTGCATGCACCTTGCAGGTTAGACTTCTGGCATTGGGTAGCATTACATCCAGGTTATTATCCCTTGTGCTACTTATGGTGGTGGGTTTGAGTTTCCAGACTTATCTATTCCAGGCACAGTAGGGGTGACAACAGCCTTTGCCAGTATCTACACAGCCAGGTGTGCTGGATGCGTGCCATCCCTAGCAGGTGGGGCATCATGTCTTGCTCGGCATGTCAGCCCAGGCTGTCAGCCTTATGTTCCCCCTTGCTAACAGCAATACCTCAGCCAATTATTGTACTTGATCTTGTTGTCTTCATAGTGTGGCATCATGCTTGGTGAGGGTGAGATGTTAGGTTGGGTCTTCATGTTTGCATATACTAGATGGTGTTACATTGCTTAACACATGGCAGTCATGCCTCAGGTAGTGCTGCAGGGCTGCCTCTGTCGGATGCACATACTACACTCCCTGTACATGTTTGAGAGCAGGTTGTGTCATGTTAGGCATCCCTGTTACTATATGAGTGAGTCAGAGAGTATAATTCCCAGGGTTCCTACTGAGCCAGTGTATGTGCTATGCGTTGCCTCTTTGCCAAGGCCAGGGCATACTGGGCACGCCTCCTTCTGCCTACTGGGGCAGGCTCAGGTTGTTCCTCCTCCGAGTCACGCTCTGCCTGTGATGGCCTTGGCAATGGTGGGGGGCTGTTTGTCCTGGCCCTATGCTGGTCCTGCTGCAGCTGTTTTCGCAGGATCATATTATGTAGCATAGCACATACCATGACAATTTGGGTACATGTAGTTGGTGAGTACTGCAAGGCTCCACCAGATGTGTCCAGGCACTGGAACCGTGACTTGAGCAGCCCAAACACACGCTCTATTACATTACGTGTTTGTGCGTGTGCCTCATTATGGCGTTCCTGTTCAGGTGTGTGTGCGTTTCTGATGGGTGTCATCAGCCACAGCTCCAGTGCATAACCTGCATCCCCCACTAGGTGATCATGTGGGATGTCCCCATTGGCAAATGTGTGGTACAGCTGTGTCAAATGCCAGATATGGGAATCATGGTAGTTCCCAGGGCAGCCAGCACACACATTCATTATTATGCCCTGGGCATCACACATGACCTGGCAGTTGATGGAGGGGAAGTCCTTGCGGTTAATGTAGGTCCTACCCCACTCATCGGCTGGTGCTTTGATGCATATGTGCGTGCAGTCTATTGCACCCACTACCTCAGGGTATTCCGCTATTTGCTGGAAGAGATGCATATTGCTGGCCAATACCTCACGGGCATTGGGGAAATATACATGTTCACCAACATGTGCTGACATGGCATCCAGGAACTAGTGCAGTACCCTGGAGGCTGATGCCTGTGATATCCCCATCATATCACCAGTTGGTCTCTGGAAGGTACCTGTTGCTAGTATTCTTAGGCCAACACATACCTTGGTTTACACTGGGATGGGTTCCCCTCTGTTGGTTCTGTGTGTGAGGCGTGGCCTGCACAGCTCAACAATTTGCTGCAGGAGGTCTCTGTCCACTATTTCCAGCTCATGTAACCCCTGGTAGGTGACCCTGGGCCTGTACACTCTTCTCCGTCTCCTCACTGTGGGTTGTCTGGCAGCATTTCCATTGTCACCACCCTCAGCAAGTTTCCTATGTCTCCTTATGACAGCTATGGCAGTCCCTAGCATGTTTGGTCTGAGTGCAGCGTTTTCAGTTTTCACTTCTACTAGCTTACTCCTGTCTTGCAGTGTCTCTTGAGAGAAACATACTGCAGTGCTGTTTGCAGTGTTTTAAGTGCTGGGCTGGGCTTGTATTCTGCCTGTGTAATTGCCTGCTTCTAATTGTTTTTACCTGCTTACCTCTACAAGTATTCCCTGCTAGTTTCCTACTATTTCTTCTGCTTCCTTTTTCCTCTTTGTTTCCTCAGGGGGGAGCAGCGTGCATACCAGCGAAAACACACTCACAGTGGCTACCACGCGCGCACACATGCTTACACGGACTAGAATCTGCTTATTCAGGTTAAAACGCGCGTGCACCAGCGCAAACAGGTTTACAGATCTTTAAACAGGCTCCTACATGCTTACTCTGCCTTACATGTGCACACTCTGTCTTACTCGCGGCTCCCAGAGCGCACACGCGCACATGCACACACAGCAAGAAACTTTGGTATTGGCCACAGTGTACACCTTCCATTTCTTGACTTTCCCATGCTTATCTGTTGACTCTCCTCTTTTTATGCTGTGTGATTGACATCTTTCACATACCACTTTGCTCCAATGAGCTTGGTTTCTTCCTGACATTCCCCCCCCCGTGATGTCACCTATCTCCTACTCTGTTACTCCCCCTTATCTAACTTTTACACTACACAGAATGTGCTCATTTGCTATGTGACAGTGTGATTCACTATCCTACCACTCATTTACATAGGATTGCCTACTAATGCTTAGTTACATGTCTTACACTCAGCTTCCCCCCTTAGCAACCACTAGACGGTGGCCATGTTGTTTTTGGTCTGCTAGTCCCTGCATTGCAAATCCATGCATTACATAAAACCCACATTTGTGGGTTTCAAACCTTTATTTTTCTGTTTTATATAGTGCAGCCCGTTTGCTCGGGGCTGCGCTGCGTTTAAAACATCGCCGATCTCCGAAAAAAAAATTATTTTATTTCATGTTTGCATCGGGTTAACATGCCGATGGCCACATATTTGGCCATTGGCATGCTGACTGCAACATTTGCACACTTTATTTAGAGCTGTCATGGCTCCGTTGTGTTATTTGCAGTAACGTACTCAGTTGTCAACTGAGTACATTTCTGCACCTAACACGACTCTTACACGGGCTGGTTTCAGCTTCGTGGATTGCTAATCTACCTCATTTGCATGCCTTTCGGCTGCAAGTGGGGTGATTAGCATATCCACGCCCTGCCCGTGTAAGAGTCGTTTTAGCTGTCTCTTACATGGGATTTCGGGCTGTTCCTGGATCGCGATGGCTGCATGGAGTCTTACACGACTCTTAGACTCTGTGCAAGCCATCGTGAATCCTGCCCATAGTATGTGCACTGACTGGTTTGATTTTTTTTAATTGAGGAGCAACAACCAAGTAATGTGATATTGGTATGGCTGCTGGGTGGGACAGTCCATTACCCTACCTAGGGCCCTGTATGACTATGATCTGGTTCTAATGGGAAGAGTTGATAAAAGAAATGAAAGATGTGTGTTTTTTGGAGGACATGTAGATTAGTGCTTAGGAAAAAGGTCTATCTGGTGAGTTCAGTATTAATGAAATTGATGAGAAAAGTAGTGTATGTGCCAAATGTTTATATAATACCACTAAAATATGAAAAGAAAATTTTACGACTGATGTTTTCTTTTCATATGGGGCTCAAGATTAAACTGATTGAAAAGAGGTGTGTTCTACACGACTGAAGATTAAAGGGAACTGGGGTTACTAAATCCAGTTGTGTATTCTGCTTCTGTAAACTTGTTTTGAGTATCAAAGTGGGTAGAGGAAAACAATGAGAATTTAATAGTGAGAGTATTTAAATATAAGTACAAAAATTATGTGAAATGATGAGAATAAGAAAAAGAGAAAAAGAATATGGGCCAGATTTAATAATGCCTACACCAAGTGTACGTGATCTGCATTCAATAACATCCCAACTGCATTTTTTGTGCTTTCTAGTCACGCAGAAAGATTACACTAGGTGTACATGTAGTCTCCACTTTGTGGTAACCTTTATGAATCCCCCACAGTATTAAAAGTTACAAGAAAATCAGTAGAAAAACTAAAATTAGGAGGAAGAAGACGTGAGCTATGCCTGCGTTGTCTGTTCATTCAGAACAGTATATACTTAGTGTGCACTTAGTGTAGGCATTAATGAATCCCAGGGAATGTGAATGAAGAAATGAACAATTATCAAGACAAAAATACTAAAATGGAAAATAAAAACTGATGACAAACAAAAATATAGAAGGATGTGGTGTAATAATGAGTATCTGGATTTAGTATGGAGACTAGAAATAAAAAAGTTGCCAGTAAAGTGGAATGTGCCATATAAAAGAAAAGCTGAGTGTGTTTATTTGTATGTGTGTGGGGGAGGGGGGCAGACAGCAAGGCATGCTTTTTGAAAATGTAATAGAGTGGTGAACCTCTCAAAAACCTTGTGTAAAAATTTTTTTCAGAATATTAATGACATAAACAATGGTGATATAAATTGATTATGTAATAATATTATACAAATATACAAATCACATGAAAGAATATGTAAGAAGGGTAGATAAGAATTTATTTTATGTAATATGGGTTATTTAGAATGAATGACTAAATGAAATTTTGTTTAACAGGAATGGATTTTATGAAATATATTGGGAAAATCAGATTATGGTTGTAGAAGGAGTGTGGGTCATATGTGGTAGAAAAACAATGAGCATATTATAAGAAAAATGAAAAATAGTAAGAAATAGAAATGTGTGTGTGTGTGTGTGTGTGTGTGTGTATATATATATATATATATATATATATATATATATATATATATCTATATATATATATATATATATATATATATATATATACATATATATCTATATCTACCCCCCCCCCACACACACACACACACACATGTATGTGCAGGTTTGTGTGTGTGTGTGTGTGTGTGTGTGTGTGTGTGTGTGTGTGTGTGTGTGTGTGTGTGTGTGTGTATATATGTATGTATATATATATATATATATATATATATATATATATATATATATATATATGTTCCTGTAAATATGAAGAGTTCTAAATATGTGAATATGTAAATGCTTTTATTTTGTGTTAAATGTAGGACCCCTATTGTTTTTGAATGGTGCTGTGAGATCTTTTACCTCCACCTCAGCTACGACCAACTCAAGTAAATTGGTCCTTGGTTTAACATTTCATCCAAAGGATGACATACGCAGAAATGTATCACCCCAAGTGCTGTACTACAGTGTCAGAAGTCCAGTGTACTGTAGTGTTAGCAATCCAATCTCCTGAATTGGAGATTGAATTTATAGCTTTCTGTTCTTCTAGCACCAAAGGTGAGTGTGCTATCTATTGTGCCACTGAAATTGCATCCTGTCAGTGAATTTATGTTCAGTGAAACAATTCTTAGCTAATGTATGACAGGTCAATTGGTTTTACATCTAGTTTTCTCTCAATAGAACTATTCCAGGTAATCCTGGCTAGGCAATTGGTACTCAACCCACTTATCACAAGCAAATACCCATGCCCATTTTTGGTTACATTAGTCAACATGACCAAATCATCTAGAGCCACTTCTTACACCACTGCATGGCTAGCCCTGAAAAAGACACCTATATGATCCCTGTTCTGCTATCTAGAGGATAGTGTGCACAGCATTAGATGCCCAAAGTGGTTCATCTGCACAACTCAAGGAAAATTAAATAAATATCCCAAATGCATTTCATACAAATGGATAGCTGTCCTATAAAGCCACATTTTAAAATAAGCAAACAACAAGACAGTAAGTTGTTTTCACCCACAGCAAACCCTCACCCCCTCCCCCCATTTAGTGACTGCAGTCCTCAATGATTTGTCATAAAACGACACATTTTATGAGGCAGAGACTAAACATATAAGGTAAAGCTGAGGACATTTTGGGATATAATGGATAGTTTCAACTTCCTTTCACACAGTTGCCAGAGAATAAACATTTCAACATATTTCATACAAATGCATACTAGTCCTGTGAAGCCAGATGAAATGACAAGAGGGTAAGCTGCTTTCATCCACAGACAGCATTGCCCCTCTCCCAACCATTTGTTGGCAGCAATCATCAAAGATTTGTCAAAAAGGCACACATCAAAACATGGCAAAAATCAAGGGTAGTCTGCAGAATCAGGGAAATGTTTTTTTTTCTGTTTTCTGTTTTGGCACACAGACATAAGCCATAAACTACTGCAGTCTTTAAAATGAGCAAACAAGTTTTACTCATCCTCAACCAGCCTACAGTTTACAGTTCTCAACCTCTTTGCTTATGAATCAGGGGCAAGGGGAAAGGTAATGAGGGATAGGTCTTATATCAACTTGCATTTTGTGAAGAATAAAAAGTATGAAACTTTAAAGTCTAGCATTATTGACTCACTGTAACCTTGACTGAGTCACCAGAAAAGCAATGTTTTGTGAGGGACAGGACAAAATGTTAGGTAAAATTTTGCAAAATCAGGGACAATTGAAAGCTGTTCTGCAGTCCCTGTTGGAATGCAATTATCGGTTCTAATTTACCTGGTTGCCTGTCAGGTTAAAAAATATATATTCTTCCCTCACATTATTGCAACCATGGTTCCATCCACAGTGATCTGTCCTTCCCCATCTCTCCACTACACTGTTTAATATTACCTAGCTTTCTGTTCATTGCTTTCCCAGTGAATCATGGATAACAAATGAGCAGAAAGTGTTGGCACTGTATAGGGATCACTAAGGGAGTACTTAATTACTTATTTATGTGTTCATTATTTTTAAGTAAATGAAAAACGACATAAAGTAGTGGCACTTGGCCATGCTGCATGTACAGAGACGGATTCAGCACTAGGCGACCTCAGCAGTTGCCTAGGGCTGGCTGCCTGGGAGGGGGCCTGATAGCTGGGGGACTGCCACAACATTTACTTTAAAAAATA